>NC_080720.1:21383351-21683351 GCF_019097595.1 Hemibagrus wyckioides | reverse complement strand
GACATGCTGAATAATAAGAGATTAGGACGTTGGGTGACATTATATTGCAGAAGATAGTGACAGGTTTGCTTTTGACAGGTAATTTCTCTGTGTAAATATTTGCTGCATGCGAGGCATAAGTTAATGCACAATCAAATGTTTACAATGTGTAATTCGCATTGAATCACACAAAGCGTTAAATCCTACACGTATTGCAATATATCACAAAACATGACTTTGGAAATGTGGTAATGATCAGGTGATCATGCTGTATTCATTTATACGCGTCCGAATGGCATGATGTATTGTCATTGCATGTGGAAAAAAACAAGCTTGGTTTCTTTACACAGATGATCTTAAATCAGATGTTCCTGATTTCATTATGATGAACAACCCACCAACACAATCCCTGACAGGGTGCAAGCCTACCACATTAGCATTTACATGTAAACGGATGCAAATGACAGAGCAGCAGAGGAATGGTAGACACAGAAATTACACGTCAGTGATAATCCCCAGGGTAGATAAGGCCGGGGGGAGATTTTCGGGGGGCACAGAGATGCATACTGCACACATGGCACTGGATAAGGAAGAGGAGGAGGAGGAGGAGGAGGAGGAGGAGGAGGAGATGGAATAATGTCATAATGTCTTCCCAAAGTATCAGCCAGTGGGGGGTATAAAAAGGAATTAGAAGGAAATCCTTATGTCAGCTGGATTTAGCTTTTAGTTTTACTAAAGTGTGTTGGCTTTGATCCTGCTATTATTGTTGTGCATAAATTTTGCTATGCTTTATCAGTTGTTTAATATTTCATAAGATTTTACACTTATTACATGGCAGACAATAATTCTAATATACACAATGATTGATTATTCAGATCAGTAATATTCAGTGTAAGCAGAACTGAAGTATTAATCACTGTCTTTCTTCATGTACAATAATAGAAAACATGGACATCTTGTGTTTAGTGAGTGATGCTGTGTTTTTCCAAGGTGTGTGGTTCTAATTAACAGGCTGAAACTGTGCTATTCGCCCCTTCTGGTTTCCATACAGCCACAAAAGCAGCTTAAAAAAAACTCACAGTGAGCACAAAGACAGCTATGATGATTCTCTTTTGTTGTGTCTATTGTATTTAGACAAAGTTCTTTTATTGTACTGGTCTTTGTTGCTTATTTTGATACTGGAAACACATTCTATAATTATGTCTTTGCTGTAAATCAGTTGAAATTATGTACAATAACTGTGTTGAAGTTATGTACAATAAAGAATTTTTTTATTCCTTCCTTTTTCCTGCAGCAGTGGATTTAATGATTTCAGGAGTGTTCCCATTGTTACAAATGCTATAGACTCCCAAAGCTCCGACACTCCCTTCCTTCCCCCATCCCTCCCTCCCTCTCTCTTTCTCTTTCTCTCTCTCTCTCTCTCTCTCTCTCTCTCTCTTTCTGTTTCTGCATGGCCACACGTTTTGCCTTTTAGAGCAAAGCCATGGTCACACACCTCCACACGCAAATAAGCTCTCATGCAGCTGTAGCTTTTTAGAATTCCTCTCCATGAGGAAAAATAAAAGGGAGTGGCAGAGTAAGAAAGCAAACCTGTATGATATATGAATTAAGATTAGCCACAAATGACATTCCTTCTAGATTGCTATTTTGGAGGTTTTGTTAAAGTGGCTTTAAAGATCATTAAACAGCTAAGACCTTTGCTATTTTTAAACCACAGTTTGAAAACAGCACATTCTTAGTAAAGTTACCAGCTGTACTGTTCCTCCTCCTCCTCTTCACTCATGGCTGATAAGGTGAGAAGTGGAAATGTTTTACTGGCTGGTGAGTCACAAGAAAATCATTACATTACGTTATCAGGCCAATGATTATGGATGTGAGATATGGAGTAGGCCATGCATTGCAATTTCACACACACTCAAGGGAGAAATCACGGAGCAGGAATAGTCAAGGTTGCCAGTCTTTATACACTTTGAACCTGATTAAGCAGTTTGTGTACTATAGACACTCAGAGGTCTGCACTGTTCCACAATGCAACAGTTATTTACAGTTCAACAGACACTGCGTATGTATATACAGTAAATACCAAGGGCATTGATTTACTTTAAAGTTTCTATTTTTTTTTCTCATACTATTTTTTATTTTACTCTTAGATGTATAGGGTTTTTTTGTTACTCCTCTTATTTGCGCTGCTGTGTTATCTTGAATTTCTCCAACGGTGGATTAATAAAGGTACCTTAAAAGCATCTCATCTTTATCATCAAGTATAATGTATGAGATTTCAGTCAATCATTCTGTTTTTTCATCAAATGCATTTTCAATGTGTGGTAAGTTGGGAAAACATCCATTTTTGACCCTTTCCCTCGATATAGTCATAAAAACTTAACCTTCTTTCTTTCCCTGAACAGAAATATGTTTCTCTTTGCATGTAATCTCATCCAGAAGTCAAGTAATAGTTTCTTAAAGATTGCATTTATAATTTATAACTATACAATCTTATGCTTATGGGGAAAAGTTAAGATCAAGTTTGCCCTTATTAAAAACTTCACTCACTGCCTTAACTTGAACTCCCAACAGAGTTTCTCTTCTGCTGTTGACACTGACACTACTGAGCCTTATTTACCTATGCTTTGTATATCCGGGTTTGTTTTTCTGCCTGCCTCTTTCTAGTTGTGTCCCTGCCGAGTTCAGCATGTTTGCTGATCACAGAACCCTTTACCTGCTTATCAAGTCTGATTGCTGCCTTCAGTTTGTCTGTTTTGGTTTGATAAATTGTAGATAAGAAAAAAAGAGAAGGATTTTCAATATCTTTAATTTTTAAGTTATAATTAAGATGTCTGATCTCTTATTTTGATGCATGTGTTCAGATGACACCCAGATGGATTTGATCTCAAATGGAACATATGGTTTTGTAACTTGTCCATGCAAGCATGAGTGCACACTGTCATTAAAGCAAAAATAGATAGATAGATAGATAGATAGATAGATAGATAGATAGATAGATAGATAGATAGATAGATAGATAGATAGATAGATAGATAGATAGATAGAAGATAGACTTTATTGATCCCAATGAGGAAAATTCTTGGAAGTTTCTTTATCTATCTATCTAAGAGGACAAACCAAATACTAATAAACTCTGAAAAGATTCTACTTTTCACTCAAGTTGTGGTCAGTAATATCATTTGTAATGAAAATTGCTGTATTCAATTAGAAAAGAACGCCGATAAAGATTCATTTTAATTAGTCGCTTCAGACTTGTACAGACTGCATGTTACGTGCTACAATTTCCTCATTAAAATGATGAGATGAGATGAGATGTACTTTCATTAATCCCCCACAGGGGAAATTCAAGCACAAGTTCACCGCAGCACAAGTACTACATCCACTTTTCCAATTAGATTTTTGCAATAAAATAGCCTCAAACATCTCTCAGTTCACTTTCTAATTCTAGAGTTTGAACTCATTTTAGAGTTTAATATTTTTTAAATTTATGTTTTTTAATTTTATAAAGGACAAAAAGAAAGAAACAGTATTTCCAGACACCAAAATTCATTCTGAGGCAAAACTACTGCAGGTCATTTAAAGTTAAATTGTTTAAACTATATGTTACTACACCAAACACAGCTTTTTGACCATCTACTTATCGTCTGTGTGAAGATGATATCGTATCGTCCATTAAATCTAAATGGAGCAATTTTGCGATGTTTATTTGCAAAAGGCTGCGTGTAGGTTTAACATAAAGATATTACTATTGGGAAAATAAATGAAAAAGGAAAAGCTATTCTGTATTAATTTTATGTTTACTTTTCAGTGTTAACATTTATTTATTGCTAAATTGTAATTATTATGTAGTGAGAAGAACCTTGGACCATGAAAACCCTGTCATTTCAGTTAAACTTCAACATTAGTTAAATAAAAAAAAAGAAAAAAGAAAAATAGCTTATTGATTTTGCTTCATTAAATGCAAACATCAGTTACATGCATACACAAGTTACATTAAGTTTTCCTACATAGAGAATGATTTGATAGTATATATATATATATATATATAAAAATCCCTGAATAGAATCAAACTCCATGCTCTTACCAGAGCTGAGGGTTGAATTTAGGTCATTGGTATGCTGCCACAACCGAATTACAGCTGTGCTTTTCTAATACACATGTTCTAAACACCTTAATTTAATTTTGTAGTCGTAGGTCACTTCAGAGCCAACATCTTCATTAGATTTCATAATGTAATTGTTTTATGTTTACACTACATGAATTGTTCACGCTCACTTTACATAATTCAATCTAGCAATTAAAAACTTGTTTTAAATTTGGTATAAGCAATGAAAACACATTTGGATAAGAAACGTAATATTTTTATGTAAACGCTACACTTATCAACCATAACATTGAAACCACCTGCCTAACATTGTGCAGGTGGCCCATGTTCCACCAAAACAGCTCTGACCCTTCGAGGCATGGACTCTACAAGATCTCTGAAGGTGTGCTGTGGTATCTGGCATCAAGATGCTAGCAGCAGACCCTTTAAGTTGGGAGATGGAGCCTCCGTGGACTGTACTTTTTGATCCAGCACATTCTACAGATCGATCAGATTGAGATCATTGTTATGAAGCTCAAACTATTCCTCAAAAAATTTTTGCAGTATCCTGCTGAAAGAGGCCACCACCATAAATGGATGCCGGTGCTATGAAAAGGGGTTAATTGGTCTACAACAATGTCAGAGTAACATCCTTCTTCCTATAGTGCCTCCTGGTGCCATTTCTTCCCCAGGCCACCTTCTACTATTGTTCCATGTCCCAGTTCTGATGCTCACATACCTATTTGTAAGCACTTTCAAAAAGTAGGTGGGATCAGCATAGGCACTCTGACTGCTCTGGATGCATGTAGCACCATATACAACAAGTTGTAATGCACTGTGTGTTTTTTTTATTATAGCCAGCATTAACTTTTTCAGCTATTTGTACTACAGTAGCTCATCTGTGCAATCAGACCAGATGGGCTCAGATCCTTACACTTGACTGTTTACTCACTCCCTAATATATCTGACCCAGTGACAGGTGCCACTGTAACAAGACAATCCGTATTATTTACATCACCTGTCAGTGTTTTTAATGTTACGGCTGATCGGTTTTAAATCTGACCGAGCCCATATTCCATTGTTTTCAAAGAAGTTACATATCCAGAGTCATCGGTCAGTCTGGGGTGAATTAAACATTTTGTGGCTGTGTTGGTTTCCTCCAGGTTCTCTGATTTCCTCCCACTCTACAAAAACATGCTGGTATGTGGACTGGCAAACACTAAATTTCCACAAGTCTGAATGAGTGTATGAATGTGCGTGTGCGTGTGTGTGTGTGTGTGTGTGTGTGCGTGTGCATGGGCTTCTACCATAGACTGGCATCCTAATGAAAGCATTCCTGTCACACAAAGGGCTCTAGACCACAGCCCTGACCAGAATAAAGCCATTACTGAAGATGAAGGAATGAATATGAGTAGAAGAATGAGTATTCCTCTTATTGTAGCCTATATGACATCGAATTTATTCTTTTTTTTTTTAGTTAGTTTTGTGTTTATATTTAATTCTTTTTATAATAACATGTCATTTATGACGTCTTTTTTTTGATGGACTGGGCTGTTGTCACTCAGCCAGGATAGGAGAGCGGGTGCAGTGTGGGCTGGTCTGTGTGTGGAGGTAAAGGAGGCGGAGGGAAAGTGCGCTTTTGTGTGAATGGGACGCGACCGTGGCGGCGGTATCCCGCGTCCTGACAACAACAACAAAAAAAGGGGAACTGGAGGAACGTTTGTGTGTTTATTCTGCGTTTATTTTCATGCCTTAATGCTTACCGAGTCACCCTTTTATTCCGTACTGGAAATGAGGCTGTAGTATAAACTAAAGCGAAGAAGCTCCGTTAGAAAGACAACACCGGGAACCTGACTGTGGACTGGAGCAGCGCTGAGAGGTGAGCTCGCTTTGTCACTCTAATATTCATGCCACTTTTTATTTCTTCACTGTACAGAAATCAGACACTTTGTCCAGGCTTGTGCCCTTGCTTTTCTGTAGCTGTTTGAGTGCAGGTTAACTACATTTATCATGTTCGAGCTCTTTTCATATTATAGTCTAATAGACAGAGATCTAGTTATATACGTGTTATAACCGCGTTGCTCTGCGTTATTAAAACACTAGGCATTTATAACTAGTGGAGGAGTTGCTTTGAACAGAGTGCACACTACCTGAGCAAGATGACACAATGACTTACTCTTCTGCTATAGGATTTCTGGTTTGCTTGTGAAATGTTTTCAGAAGAACTAATCAATGAAAAGAGATCTGATAACAGATTTGCATTTAAAATATGGCATTGTTCCTGCAGTAGCTCATAAAAAGCTGTTGGGTGAATGATCTCATGCCAGGTTGCCAATCGCACAGTGCTTGGCAAATCTTAAGGGAAAAACCTGTGGTGCACCAGGAGACATGTGTGTTCATGTTTTCCTGTTAATGACACATGGTTGACGTTGATTAAACCTCTGGTCTGGGTGTCTTGAAAACTGAGGGGTTTTTTTTTTAAAGACCCAACTCTATCAAAAACGCCTGTCGTTTCCCTTCACTGTTCCTGGCCGTGGTGGTGAACTTCCCGTTTCCTGGGAAAGACAAACAATAGGAGAACAGAGGACATGTGACATCCGGGCTGTGTCTGAAGCTGACAGAGTGCAGACCAGATTTAGACCGGTACCCTCACATCTAATAAAGCTGATTGTTATGGAAAGTGTTAGTGAGGACTGGGATATTTGAAGCAGATGATGTTGAGGGTTTAATCAAATGGAAGTACACATGCCTTAGAGAAAAGAAGTCTCTAGTCAGGCAAGGATTGGGTTGTGAATTAACAGGTGATGCATGACTTGAGGGCAGACATACTGTTTCGAACATTTCATGCAGGCTTGTTATTGTATTGATCACGAAAAGAGCACACACACACACAGAAAGAGAGAGAGAGAGAGAGAGACACACACACACACACCGCACACACCTCGCACACACCCAAACAAACAGAACAAAAGCAGACAGGCATTGTGCTGATTTTTGCTCTCGGATGTTCAGTTGCCTTTAATGCGGTCAGCTGTTCTAGTTCAATAAAGCTATTAACAGACACAAAAGGTTGAAGCTCAGCCAACACACATGAGAGTCATTTGACTCTCAGGCTACATTAATGGTCTCAGATATAGAAGTTATGCTTTTAATGTAAAGAATATGCATAAAAAGTCCTTTACCATATGCCATATTCATCGTGTAGGGGATTTGTTTTGTGTTTTTGGTTAAAGAATTTGACTTTGCATGCCATCTTCGCTTGCAATTTTCACTCTTACTGCATTTCAGGCATTTTCTTTCACACGGTCGAATATGAGTGAACGCTGTCATACGATCCGGTTGTAAATCCAGTCCTGTTTGTGACGACTAAACTGACAGATGGACAAATTTACAATGACATGTCGTTGGACAGGTTTTTAAGATGCAGGCGCTGCATAAAGTATTGGCTATTCATGCTTGGGAAAATACAACTTATTATAGTTGAAGCTACATATATGTCTTTTTTTATTTTTTGACCAGCTTGAGCGGCAATATGTGCTACTGAAACAACAGGAGGCTTTCATGTTTATAATGGAAGTCGGTTCGAAGCCCCTGTAGCCAGTGGTCACAGCAGGCATGGCCTGAAGGGACACGGAAATGAGGAGTCAGTTAAAGCAAATCAGTTAAAGTGTGACCGAGCCACGTTATGAGCTATAAACCTTCATTAGTAGTGGCGGGCAATGTGGGCTTACAGCAGGAGTGCAAAACAAGATTTAGAAGTAATTTGTGAGGATTGAAGTAACCGTGCTGCTGCATATTTTTTTTGGGCTGTTGGGTGGTGCTTTACATAGAAATGACCATCTTGTGGTGTAACTCGGGTCCACAAACTCAGAACACTTTTGAGAAAGAGACTGGCTGCTCAGGAGTAAGAAAATAAAAAAAACGATTTATTCTGTTATTTCTCTATCCTTCTCTCTTTTGCTCTGTAAACTCATAATATTGATAATATCTACATTTTCATTCTCTCAAGAAAGCAAAACGTGGGAAGGTTGACGCACGACATATTTTTTGTAGCTGTTTCGGAGCTATGTAGCTGTTGCTCTTATTCCCAAGCTGCAGAAACATTTATTAAATATTTCTGCTGTATGACTTGTATGAAGGTTGTTTATGTGTTTCAGTAAATTCATTAAAATAGAAAATACAGTTAAAAGCATTTACTTTTGTAGGCCGTGTTCTTTTTTTAGACACAATTGTTGGACATGTACTTTTGTAGACACAATGTTCGACATTTTTCCTGATAACCTCCCACATATGGAAGACTCTTGAGTCGCATTATTCACTCAAATGATTCCTAGGCTAATTCACAGTGACACACTCGTTCACCTTGTGCATGTGTGTGTTGAGTGGGTGTGTGATGAGGGGGGATTTGATGGCAGATGCTTCAAGTGCTCTCTACTGATGCGGGATCCCGTCGGGAGGCTCTACCTCTTTTGACAGGGACATTTCCGGAACAATAGACGGCACATTTGTTAACAAATCCGCAGAAAATTGCGCATTCCCTATTTGCCTAATGGATTACAGAGCCTTGCCTTTTTAGGCATTTGTGCCATGCTGTAAGAATAAATGCAAGTCCGAAATGGAAAGCTGCTTGCTTGTAACACAGCTAAACAGACCAAACATTCACAATGTGCTGCAGTTCTTTGTTGTTTTATGACTTGTTGCTCTCTGATGTCTATTTACATCTAATCCTTTTAAGTTTTTCCATTGTTTTCTTTTCTCGGTTTACGTTCTTAGAGCTGCTTTGAAACAGGTTTCACTGCCTTTTCTGAGAATCAAAGAAAATATGCGATGTAGCTGCGATAGCCTCAAGACTTGTGGCCTTTCAGAGTGGTGGGTCAGTCCGTTCTTATAGACCTTAAGGTGTTTGATTTTCTGGCATCGTTTTACTTCATTTATTTATCCATACAGATCTCAGGCAGAAAACCCCGAGAACAAAGCACGCTGTTCTGTTTCATACAGTATGCTGTAGCATCCCTGCTGCTCAGCTAATGCGCTAGAGGGAAAATTGAAGATGATTTGTTCGGTAATTACCTCATTCATCACACTCGCACATGCACATGCACAGCCACACACAACCACACACAAACACCTTATGCCACTGCAGAATAATAGTGATTGTTAATTGAATTCATTAGTAATTGGCCTTCGAAAAGATGGGTCATTGATGATGGGTTAGATGTCTGCTGCTGCTCTGTGTGTGTATTTGTACGTGTGTTTCCTCTCTAGAGAGACATTAGCAGAGAGTATTTGGAAACAGAAGGGCACCAGGGAGCAGTCATGACCTACAGTCTGGAAACGGCAGCAGAAATCAATAGAGCAGCGTGGGTAAAACGCGATGTCCCAGATGAATAGGCCTAGTTGACTGTGGGGGAGGAGAGGTAAACTGTAGTGAGGCACAGTGAGATAGAGGATCCCTCCTCCCTTTTCCTGTACTCCCTTGTCTCTGTCTAACCCGGTATGTGTGAACCAGGGCAAAAGAAGTGTGCAGAAGTGTCAGGCTCTCCGGCCAAGGTCTTCAAGCCAATTCAGACCACTGTATAATCTCACCATTAGTCAGACAAGACTGTGTAGTGAGTCAGAAGACTAAGACCGAATGAAACACAGGCCTTTGGTTGAAAGAAGAGGTGGTATTTTGTTGTTTGAGCTGAGTGGAAATTAAACAGTGCCACTGTACATCATTGCTACCTCGTTGTATTCACTGTTAAATTTGCTCATGTCCACAGTGTACATTGGGTCAGATAGAATAATTTCTGTACCTTTCACCTTCAAAGTGTGTGAAAGAGCTCTTCTCTTCATTGTTTTGACCTTTTTTAATTATATCTGATTCTAATTTGATGGTATGGAATTAAAAGTGATGTACACTACAAGGCTAAAAGCTTGTGGACATCTGACCATGACACTCATGTGCCTGCTGTTTAGCCACAAGACCCTTAATAAAGTCAGGCACTGATGTCGGGTGATGAGGCCTGGAGCTTGGTCAGTGTTACAGTTCATCCAGCAGAGAGGCAGTGGGATTGAGGTCAGAATCTAAGGGTCACTTAGGATCTTCTTGCAGCAACCTCAGCAAACCATGTCTTCATGGAGCTCCATCCAACTATGTGGCAGCAGTTTGGGGGAAAAACAACATGTGGGTGAGAAGGTCAGCTTTCTGCATACTTCTGGAGTTATATAGTGTATGTTTTTGTGAGAACACACACTTGACTAACAAGGTCTTAGAAATCTTCAGGTAAATTTGTTAAACTGCTTTTATTCACAAGATCTTTGCGCAAGGTTTCAACAATTCATCCATCCATTTTCTGAAGGACTTACACAGGATCATGGGGTCACAGCATCCCTGAGAGGGGCAACCCTGGATGGGGTGCCAACCCATCACACAATTGCACACACACTTACACACCCATTCTCACACTACACACAATTTAAAGATGCTAATCAGCCCACAACACATGTGTCTGGATTGGGGGAGGAAACCAGAGTACCCAGAGGAAACCCTCTGAGGCATGTAGAGAACTTGCATGTATTTAGGGGCAGAGGCAGGAACCAAAGCCCCAATCCTGGAGGTATGAGGCAAACATACTAACCACTAAGCCACTGTGTCCCTTGTCCCAGTTCTTCTGTGAAGAACATGTGACAAGAATTTACAAATAAAGCTCTTTTAATTTGATCTCCAGAAAACATTTGCAACATTGACTGGAGCAAATACCCTGGAATAAATAAGAAAGACCTTTTTCGCAATGGTAGCCCTTTCAGCTGACAAGGACAGAGTGTGCCTTGGTTAACTGTGAGAAGAAAGAAGATTGTCTGTGTCTGACAGCCTCATTGACATCCATATAGTAATTACAGTAAGGTATAGTCAAAATGAACTTTAAAGTAACTATTTCTGCCCTTCATTACAATGCAATTACTTGTTATAGAGTTCAGGGAAGAAAATTGCGCAACACCCTACATTATGACCCATGCACTCTATTCTGGTGAATGAAATATCCCGCAAAGTGATGAGACAGGATTTCCTGCTGTGAATCAGCCCTTCTTCTGTTGTGTCAGGACTCCGTCTACACAATTGCACAATCTCATTTCACCATCTGCAAATGTCACCATGGATCTCATGCTGACCATAAAATCGCAGTAGCACACATGGCTGGATAAAGGCTAAAAATGTCTAAAGAAATATACTGCATATGAACTTGTCTGAATGTTTGAAAATGATAAAAATGCTGTACAATTGCAGCAGCCTCAGGTCTACCCTATATCTATATATTGAGGTGTATTATGTTCTTTTGCCATATTTCACTGCCCTGAAAGAAAGCACGGTGTTATGTTATAGCCTCATCTACTAATGAAAATGACCTGCGTCAGCACAATGGTGTCAGTCACACTAACAATATGACCCGAGCTCGAGCTGAAACCTGATGCTCTCGGATTGTACGTTGCCCAGGCCACTGTTCCCAGAAGTTTTCAGCTGAACCTATAGATGGTGTGGGATGATGAGGTAATTTGTAGGACTGATGAAACTTTGATGACCCTTAAACTAATAACAGAAAGAACAAGGAAGTACAGATGTACGCTGAAGTGAATATAAACTCATCAAGTTATATGACCTTGGCACATATGCACTATTCCTGACCGTTAATTTAAACCTAGTATGTTAATACAAGCAGTTATCCTCGAATAATTGTGTTGTAGTGGTACAAATACAAACAAAAAGCTGGATACATGTACTGTTCACAAGTTAACAACCCTCATGGTTGTTAAGTGAGTGGAAAAAGGATGTTCCCTACTTTACCTGTTTACAGTTTATCATGAAACAGTGATTCAGAGAGGTTAAAAATGGATCCTAGGTGTAACTACCAACAAGACAGCAATACAAAACATTATAATCAAACTGACAAATCATTTATTTAATAAAAAGGGAGAACGATAAAATAAAGAAATATGTTTTCAGTCAGATTTAAGAAAAAATATTGTGTATATTTTACATAAAAATATTACATTTCTCAACAAAACTTTTTTAAAATTTTTGTTGCTTATATTAAACAAGTTTCTAATTACTGGATTGAAGTAAGGTAGAGCGAGTGTGATCATGTACTATTAACGTAAACCAGTTACACTGTAAGATGTTATGAGAATATGAGCACTGGTGGGAATTAAACCTCTATAAAGTACTGAATTCTGACAGTTAAACGTTTTAAGACACCAGCGTCAGGGGTTCAAATTTGGGCTCGGGTTCGAGCTTGTCATGTGTTTTTGTTCAGCGCTTTGAAAATTAATGATCTATTCATGTTGAATGTACGATAACTAATTGTTAATAACTATTGTTACAAATGTTACTCAACTCAATCAGATGGAACTGATACTGATGAGTTGATTAGGAAAAAAAATAGTGAGGTGAATATAACAACTGAGAGGATCCAAAAGTTATTTAGATGATAGTAAAGAACATGGAGACAGTTATAAAGATAGTTAATAATTCTATTTTATAACATTTACAAAAGGAAGTGAAAATTTTAACAATACATATAGAATTATTTAGTTTTTATTATATTATCTTATTATATTATATTAACAATATTATTATAATATTATATTAACAATACAATAAAGGAACATCTGTGAACTGTGCTAAATGTAACAGTATGAGAACTTTATTGTAGTGGATGGCCATGTAACAGAGTCACGATACTCTACACACAGAAACCCAACTGTCCTGACTAAACATATCACACTTGCTGTGATAAAATAATTCATTTGTTTATACTGATTGAAAATGTCCAGTAAGTCGATTTTGGAATGAAACGCCAACATACTAGTAAAAATAGGTGAATGAACAGGACAGTAGTATCTGTATATGTCTGAGCATTATCAGGAATCAGAAGGGGTGGGTGTGGAACTTAACATGCTAAATGTAACAGTATGAAAACTCCATTGTAATAGATGGCCATGAAGGCTTGACCTAATGTTCACCCAATGCAATAAAGCGTTTGTGTTGGTGGATGAACTGCGCCTGACTCTTGACAGATTTGTTGTAACATGATGCGTCTTAGGCCGTATTCTTCCCATGAGCATATTTCACTACAAAAGGAAATGAAAGGGTTATTAAATATGAATGTTAATACAAGATTTCCTCTCTTAGCAGCCTGTTGCATTTAAATCCAATACCACAGAGAGTAACATTAATCAGGTTTAAATGACTGACAGTTTAAACAAGGTATTACAGCGCTGTAATAGTTAAATAAGCAGGTGTTTGTACAACACTTACTTATTTCCAAATAGCGTTCCATGTGTGTCAGCAGAAAGGAGGATAGAGGACACACATACATACACACACACACACACACACACAGTTCTGGTAAATAATGCAAAAGGATATAAACTAAAAGAACAGACGTGTTAAAAACTGAGCATGATGTTGGAGGGATCTAAAAGCATCCAAGTAAAAGCCATTAGTAAAAATTTCTTGTTTCATTATTGATCACAAATTAATAAAACATTTAAGGATATGTTAATAGAAATATGAACTTATTATTTAGCAGTGTTTTAAAAATCCTTGAAATTAATGTAAATAAAAACTTTGCCCAGTCTGGGTCCACCATAGTGAAAAAAATTAATAAATAAATAGATAGGTAAATAAATAAATAAATAAACAAACAAACAAACAAACAAACAAACAAACAAACAAATAAATGTAATTGGGACTTTATATTTCACAAATTCTGACCTTTTTCTTGCAATTTGGAGGAACATCTCAGTTCTGACTTTTTTCTCAAAATTGTAAGTTTAAATCTCACAATTCTGGCATTATTCCTTGTAATTCTGTTTTTATATCTCTCAATTCTGATTTTCTTTCTCATAATTTCAATAATGAAGTCATTACACATACGTGCAATCTTGTAAATACAGTGTACTCTATTTACTATTTATTCAGCTTTTTATATTTAAGTTTTAACATAATTTAAATCCCTTTCAGAGTGTCCTCATTACTGTCTGAGAGATGCCACGCTAAATTCTGTTGTGTTGTGTTCAATGACAATTACCCTTTAACTCTTAAGGCTTAAAATTCAACTCAATTCTGCATTTATTCTTGCAATTTTGAGTTTACATCTCACAATTCTCACTTTTTGTCTTGCAGCTTCACGTGATGCAGTACCTGACTAACTCCAGGTAACAAGCACACTTTAGCGTCTGGTTTTCCTTGTTGTAACTAATTAATGTTCTCATGTAGCCTATTTATAGACAGTAATTAACGCTCGGAGTATTCTTTGTAACTAACAAGCCGAAACTAATCCTCTAATGTTTTTCCATTATCACACAGTCCTGGCGTCTGATGACATGCAAAGACAGACACTATGATCAAGAAATATGACGAAGTAAACTTATCATTGTGAAGAAATAAGTCCGTTAAATCGCAACTGAGAGAAAACAGTAACTTAGAGAAAACGAATATAAAGCAAGATACAAAGTGAGTAATGACCTTTTTTTATTTATTTTTTCTCCTTGGCAGAAACAGGCTTCCATAAAATTCTGACCACATATGGAGTGCTTAACTTTTTTTCAGTGTTCTAATGCTGTCTGAATAAATATACATGTATGTATCCAATGTAAGATTTAGACTAGTTTGGACATCTTTTTATCTGAGCCTTAATGTATTTGGAAGAGGACATCTGGATGGATTATATACCAGTGGAAATGTGCATGAGATATAAAACCAGGATTGAACTGGATTTTTGTCTTTGTCTGTAGTGCAATTAAGTTAACACTCTGATCATTTTGTTATAATCTTATTGTGAGGTAGCGTCCTGCTATCAAAGCTGCAAATAAATACAACTGAGGGTTAAGGGCCTTGCTCAAGGGCCCAGCAGTGGCAGCTAGGTGCACCTGGGATTTGAACTCACAACCTCATTCACAGTTGCTGATCAGCAGGCCAATGGCTTAACCACTAAGCTATCACATCCCCTGTGTGTTGAGTTGAGATGTGTTGTGTTGAGAGCTTGAGTGCGCTTGAGTTGTGCTGTTCATCCTATTGGATATAGTGTCATTGTGGAGAGATAAGACTTATTTGCTCAAAAGGGGTCTTTCACATTGCCTTGCTTAGAAGCAGCTGAGGTATCATGCAGAGTCACGATAATCTATGCATGGAAACCCAACAGTGTCCTGACTTATATCAGACTTGCTGTGACAAACCTATCTATTTATACTGATTGGAAATGTCTGATAAGTAGATTACAGACTAGTAAAAAGGGCTGAATTAACTGAACAGTAGAAACTGCATATGTCTGAGCATTACCAGGAATCAAATGGGGTGTGTATTCCCGCCTACTCACCGAATATCATTCAGACTTCTACAGTGCTTGAGTGACTAAGTAGGCCTTTAAATTAGGTATTGCGAAACATACCATTTGTATGACTCAGTAAAAACCTGCGTACGAGTAATGCTAGCGGCATCAAGTAATGTTACTGGGAAATGAACATGACTTGTAGTAATACAACACCTCAGGTGTTTTAACCAGTTTTTTAAACAAGTTTTTTTACAAGGCCCTTATAAATTTTTTAACGGCTGCTCCCTGTCCATGATGTCAGATACTGTGTTTTTATTAATATTTTGTGTCAGCATTGTAATAAAAACTCAACAAATGCTATTGGTTTTATGGTTTTGCAAGGGAGGTACAGTTGCCCTCAGGTCATTCTAGCCCATGCAGGGAAGCTCAGGGAATCTATTCATGCTGGTCATCTATTGCATGTGATATTTAAACCCAACACCCCTTTTCTTCTCCTCTCTATTCTGCCTTCTATTCTTTCGCTCGAAAGCTCAGCATCTGTGCTGTCCCTCAGAGACCTTATTAGTGGGGGCAGACAGACAGCATGCATGTGACGTTAGGCAGTGGCATCGTTTACCTCCCCCTTCTGCTCTGTGGCATCTGTGCTAGGCGCGCACACACACACAAACACAAACACACACACACACTGTTTTCCACAGTTCAGAGGCTGCTTGGTGGGGTGCAACTCTGTAGCTCAATGCCAGCAGCAAAACCCCAAATCTTAGTGTAAATGGACATCTCAATGGTTCAGTAGTGGCAGAGCCAGACATGCTGTCGCGACTCACAAAGCAGGGCCTGACTGTGCTGCTGAAACCTTTCTTCCATTGTTTTTTATCAGACTTGATCACACTTTTTGCTTTCTTCGGTGAACCCATGGTTTAGTTCACTAACAGTGTTTTGTGAAACTGGACTCCAATAAGAGAATGAAAGAAGCTCCAATAAAAAAAGTGATGATATCTTAAATCTAAATAAATGTATCTGCTATTTCCAACCAAATATACTGTAATTGTCAAACTAAGAGAATTTAAAGCTTAAATGTAGTAAAATGCGCCTAGAAATAGGTGTAATAATCTAATATTTATATGGAAATAGTAGATAAATCTCACTAGGTTCAAGATATTATTACTTGCTAAAACTTTTGCATTTTTACAAGCCCCATTTTATTGAAGCTTCTTGTAATAAATATGCTAATATGATAATATCTTGAACATTGTGAAATGTATTTACTATTTACAACCAAATATAACATTATTTTGCCTAAATCTAGGCATGCTGTACAGTTTTTAGGCATTAAAATTTTATTTCATTTTATTTTATTTTATTTTAGAAATGCTTTAAATGAGCAAAAAATCTGCCAATAGAACAGCTTAACAATAGTCAAATATGTCTAGAAATATGTTTAATAATCTTATATTTGGTTAGTGGATAAATAGTAGATAGATTCAAGATATTATCCCGTGCTAAAATATTTTTAAGCCCAATTTTATTGGAGCTTCTTTCATAAACCATAGTAAATTAAATTATTAGTAAATTATAAATGTCTAGAAATAGGTTTAATAATCTTATAACTGGTTTACTGTAATCTAAAATAAGAAATAATAGTGTGGTACTATATTCAGAAGTGGTAGCTGATTGGGTTACAGCTTAAAAGGTTGTGAGTTCAAATCCTAGGACCAAGGTCTTTAACCCTCAACTGTTCAGTTGTAAAAATGAGATAAATTTAAGTCACTTTGGATCAGGACCAAATGTTGTAAATATTTGAGCTTGCTGAAATGTCAATTGAGGAAGCTATTAGACTGAACACAGTTAATATTAACTCTCATCTCAATTCAATTCAACATGCTATTCAATCTGATCATCGTTTTATTTAATAAATCGTATTTTACTAAGTGATTTGTAGTTCAGAGTGACTTAAGCTGGTGCCTGTGCTTTAGTAAGACAAACAGGTTTTATAAAGTCAAAATTGGTCTTGTGCCTTTATCTAATTGTAATGTGTGGATATTGGCTGTCTGACAGCTGCTTGCCCATCGAGACTGTTGAAGCCATCTGGATATAGCTCTGACTCCTTCTCACCTCTGTAAGATCTTCACACATTTATCATTGTGTGAATGTGATCATGAGCAAGAGAATCTTTTACTGGAGCAGCTTTTATTAGCGGGAGTGCAAGAGAGGGATCAACTGCCACTAGAATGATTAAATAATTAAAAATGTGTGTGTGTGTGTGGTGAAAGTCCACTTTAAGAAATAAATATATAAAAAACTATAAATAATGAATGTATCTAAAAAAACAAACAAAGAAAACCTTAGTACACATCATTTCCTGATTCCCCCGAAGCCTCCTGCCCTCTGCTGCCTTAATGTGTTCAATAACAGTGGATTCATAGTTGAGCAGTGATGCATTGTGGGTGTTCTCTAAAACAGCATGCAGTTGAAAACCAGACAATAAGTGCTTAAGGGTGAGCAGTATCTTGCCTGGAGAGTAATCGCTATTGCACTGAAAAGATATGTCTGTACAACCCTTGATATATGGAGTCTTGACAATGCGGAGGTCACGCCAGAGGTCACACAGATGACACGAGAGTACTGTGAGTCAGGGTGTGAGGTCATCATGAATTGCCCAGCTGAAGCAGGAATACTAGACAAAACCAGGGGCAGGAATTGACAGACACACAGGACAATCTACTCAGTGAACTAACTGCAACCTCTAATGCTCTGGGTTTATTTTCTGTTGTTATGCTGGGGAAAAAAAGCTTGTTGGATTGATCTGAGCAACATTACATTGTGTGTTCACTGGTAAACATTTCGAGACTTGAAGATAAGCTTCAGTTCAACTCACAAGACAATGGATTACTTTAATTTTTATACACAAACTTCCAGTTAGAGTTAAAGAGAAGAAATAAGCTCGCATAACTTAATCAGGCTAGCATCTTTTACAATGTATTACAATGTATGTACGTGATTACAATATGATTCAAGTATATTTTTAAAGCACCCGCGCTGAGAACAAAACCCACGATGCTGCTGTTTTGCAGTAAACACATTACCATCGCACTACTCCATGACACATATTCATTTGCTAAATCTTTTCCCCAGTAGAGCCAACATCCTTGTGAGATTGCACAAATGTTTGTAATTGGTTTATGTTAATACTACGTGAATTGATCATGCTCACTATACATGATTCAATCTAGTAATTAGAAACGTGTTTAAATTAAGTTTAGTATAAGCAACAAAATCACATTTTGTTGAGAAACGTAACAACTATACATATTTTTTTCCCTAAATGCAGTCTGACTGACCACATATCAGTACATGTCATGTAGATGTAGATGTAATGCATGGTGCCTATAATATATTTAAAATTATTACGATGTACCAAGTATTATAGTTCTCTCAAGCATATTTAATAAAGATTTTAGTCCCTTCAAACTAAATGTTTTGTATATTATGGTACTGATTAATATATTTTAAAGCAAATCTAACCTATAGGTAAAGAAACCTATTGGCAAAAATGTCAGTATTTCAAAAGCACCACAGAAAGAATTTTATTTAATGTGATTCAAATATACACAGTTTATATAGTTTTGACATGTTCTATACATTTAAATCATCGCCTATCACTCTGTTTTTATGTCACCGACAAACGTCATACCATGTATGGTTGTGTATGTGAACAGTAAAAGTTTGATTTTGATTCGATTCGATTGAACACAGAGTAAGAAAATCTCCTGATCTCAATAGAGTCTCTCTTTGTGTAGATAAGACTGCCAGAAATTCTTCGGCTGATTGTGTATGGCCGTAACTGAACTTGCTCTTACATTTTTAACTTTTACTGTTTTAGCCTTTCAGATTCAAGGGTGGGTTTTTCTGCTTTTTTTAGCTCCCAGTTAGTTAATTGTTAATCAAATGCACAGCTCTTGCACTGATGTAACTTAATCTTAAAGCACAGGGTTCAGATTTAGAAGAACAGTGGTATATTCTTCCAACCTGGAGGCTGTGTGTGTGTGTGTGTGTGTGTTTTAGGATGAGTGCTTTGCAGAGTCTGGAAGCGAGGGATGTGGGTGTGTTTGTTTTGGTCTGTGCTCACTACCGTTTTGTCTGCAACTACAAGCTGTACCTCAGAAAGCTGACACAAGCTCATTTTGTACTGAAGGAAACAGACCTTTTTTCCTGCTCCTCCTTTTCAACACACACTGGAAATCTAGAACGCTGCTACAGATATCTGCTTGGTTCTATCCACCTGAATGAATTGGATCGAATGTGTCTCATGTGATTAGGAAAAGCATTGGCTGTAATCCACTGTGTCTGCTACTGTTCCAAACCTGTGATAATTAACACCGCTGAACAAAATGTCAGTACTTGGATACTCTAGCTAGAATAGAGGCTTCGCGTGTAGAAAGAGAGGCACTTTGTATATAAAAATTAGTTTGCTTTGTGATCCTGAATTATACCTAAACTCATTACCCAATTAACCAGGTACGATTACTGCTATTGTGTGTACACTTCTATTTCTTATATAAATGAAATGAGACCATCATAAACCCACAAATATGCAGATATTATCTGAGTGATACACTCTTCTCAGAAGAGCAGTAAAGCATGGCATGGTAGTGGTAAAGTGTGTGTGAATGTGTGTGTGTATATATCTGTGTGTGTGTCACTGGTACAAGAAAGTACTAGTCTGTGTACATAAAAAGTCAACCTAATAAGTATGTTTAGCACTGCCTAGTGTATTAGATATCTGATAGACTCCTAAAATGGTTTAGAGGAAGATAACAGTGTTAGTAGTGGTCCAAATCTAATGGAGACAGATGTCTAATCCATCCCGGGGTTTCTGAATAAATCTGTACCGATTAACAAATGGGAAATTGAAGCTTCTTCCCAAATCCCTAACCTGCTTCAGGGGAGATTTTGTTTTGATCCTCTGCTCCTGTTCGAACCCTGATCTTAATGATCGATGTTGGTTTAGACCCAGTTGCATGTTTAAACCTGCTGATGCTTATAACATGCCTTTCTGTGCATTCCACTAAGCAAAGAAAAAAAAAACCACATACCCTTATTCGACCTTATTTATTGTTTGCAGAGTAGATGTTCATTGTGAGACAGTGGAATGTGCCTAAGTACAGACCTGTGTAGATTTACATTTACCCATTTGGATGGCGTTTTTATCCAAAACAACTTGGAGACAGGATTCAGCGGAGAAAATGAGGATTATGGGACTTGAACCTAATAGAGGCCGGAGAAGAAGTGGTGGAGAAGAAGGTGGTGGGATTTAAACTAAAAACCTTCTGAATGAACAGCCACAAATGGCATATATGTAATGAATAAGTTAGCATTGTCACGTCATGGACTTTTACTCAGGGCATAAAAGAAAGGCACATAATATGACATGCTTTAGCTGTGTTTATGTAAGTCAGTTTAAGGCACTATTGCAGTAGTTTGATAGTAGTTGATATCTAAGTATCATTGTCAGAAATATTTTGATGCCCATCCTAGATGTTAATATCCTTCTTTCATTATTCACAAAGTTAGCACTAAATGAAATCTACCCTTCAACCCTGTTTATATAACTGCTTATAGCCAGCTTGGCTTGTGTGGTGGCGGTTACTGGGTTATTATCCAATTTGGGGCAAATTAAATTAGAGCTATTGCTGCAGTTCTTTTATATTGATTGGCCTGGTTTCATAAAGCAGCTCGGTGCATTGATTCAGCCAGCAGAAGGGGTGTACATTAATAGCTGGTGCTTGATTGTTTCTCAATTTCGGTCACGCTGTTTGACTGGCACTTGGATCCGTTCTTTTTGTTTCACCCAAACACATGAATCATATGAAGTCAGGAGCCACACAGCAGTGCACATGCATGTGTACACTTTAGTTCCTTATTTCTCCTTTAATCTTAGGGGCTTATACATGGCACTTTAGTCTGAATCTGTAATGTGAAAGCTGTCATGTGGAGCAGGAAGCACAGCAAGTTACTGAGTCCGAGGCTACCTGTAGGAGGTCATGTGAGTTCACTTGAACTGTGGCATGATCCCGGTGAATGTGAACGCAACTCGTACTCGGGTCTGCACTTGTTCAGGAAGAAATCTAAACTGCGCTTGTTTTTTAGTCAACACCATCAGTTTCCACAACACAACACATTTGTAGCATGGGGAATGTTGTGGGACAGTGAAGAGGTGAGGTGTCTTACTGTGTATAATAGCAAATAATAATAAGAAGAAGAAGAAGAAGAAGAAGAAGAAGAAGAAGAAAAATTCATTCATTGATTGATTGAGATCTCGATGTGCTTCTGTGAGGATGAACGCAAATGCACCAGGGTTTTATAGAATCTGGAAACATGTAAAGTGTGAAAACCACCTGAGCATGTTCTGGGAGACTGGTTTCTCAGATTAGTGAAATGTTTTGTGAAATACTAATCAGCCAAAAGAATATTTATTTCCCTTTAAGTTTCATTAAAATTCCTTGATCTGATTCAATTTTATATCTATAAGCCTTTCAACAATAGATATCGTTGCAAACCAAAATCAGGATGTAGATTTAGATGCCTAATGTGGAAGACAGAGGACATGACAATGGCAAATTCCCTGAGACAATGCGAGGAAGAAACCTTGGCTACATCAAATAGTGGGATTATAAATCATTATACTTCAAGAACTGTATACCATAAAGTCGTCATACAGTACAGTGTATATCCAAATCTTCTTGTATAGTGTATTGAAAGGATGCCCAGAATGAGTCTATAATGAACAGGAATCCTGGAATAAATACAGGAATGTCTTTATGATAACAGTAGCAATTATTAGGTACAATACAGTATCTAGTTGAGATTATCTACCATAGGCAGATTTTTTCGTTTCCATTTTGGACTACCAACATTTACAAATATACTGCCTTTTTTCTTTTTTTCTTCAACTTCCTTGTACAATGTTTTCCAAAGTCAAAGTGCAGACGGAACCATGTTACCCTTGTGCCACCCTCACGTCACGGATGAGTGAAATAAAGGTTATTTTTAAAAGGATTTCCTTTGGAATATACCGGGTGGAGTCGTCTGATGCCTGGAGGAAACGACACTCTGGGGGGAAGCTCAGAATCCAGTCTTCAAAATATACAGTATCTTTTAAATAAGCCAGTTTTCTCAGCTCTATGACGTCATATAAAGAACCACTGCACAGAAATATTATGAGCTTTTAATTATATATGGAAGGACATCAACATGTCTGGAAAAGCTGCAGCTAATGGAGTCATCAGTGTACACCATTATCCGCTAATCAGCGTAAGCACCAAAACAGCTATTCTTTTAGTGCACGTACATCTTTACTGAATGTCAGGCTGTAGTGCAGGGTTCGAGTGAGAGGCTTTGGAAAGACATGAAAATAACAGAGTAAGAAACCACAATGCCTGTTTATGTGGACAAGGCGGAAAGACTGGGCTAGTCATTGTGTCTGCTTGTGTGCGTGCGTGTGTTTATACTTTGACTCCGCATGTGTATATGTTTTGTGCATTTGTGTGTGTGTGTGTTTGTAAAGTGGGCAGAACGGGTAAGCTCTGGGGCCTGCCCTCCATCTCTCTCCTCCAAAAGAGGGAGAAAGTCTTGGATTTAAGCCTGTACATGCAGCACTGAGCACCAGCTACTAGCATCAAGACCCAAACCTTTTTTTTACAGTTAGGTTAAGAGAATTCCCGTAGGAGTACTGCTTCTTAGCAGTGTTTCCTCCTGAAAAAAACATGGCCCTGGGCTTCCTGTGTGGCATGGAGGATGTTCTAGCTTCTGGGAGTCAGTTAGTATGGACTGTTACTGAGCAGATGCTGAGAAGATGCTACAGTGATGGACTGCTGCCATGCAGGAGGTTGATTCAGTCATGGTGGCAGATCGGAGATGTTTATCAGGTAGGACAGGAATGAGCTTTCAACAGCAGTTGCGGGGTCATGATAGTTACAGTCTATGGTTAGATGGCTTATGGATTCCAGACTCATCCTATTTCTTGATTCATTATAGGTCTGAGCTGGAAAAAAAGGGTTAAACTTTAATGCCTCATCAATGTGGAACAACTTTATGGCACTTGTAAATAGCTTTGAGATGATGGAAGCTGTTTCTGTGGTATCTGATTGTATACTACTATGTTTTGTCTTGTTTTTTTTTAACATATGTTAATTGTTGTGTCTTTACTTTTTGTTGTGTCTTTTGCTGCCTTCTTGGCCAGGTCACTCTTTCAAAAGAGATTTGCTCAATGAGTTTTTATCCTAGTTAAATAAAGGCTATTAAGATTAAACATAATTGTCAAAATACAGGATTTGAGCTTGATTTCCAAGATAAGGTTCCTTTTGGGGAATATCTTGTGGCAGATCTGCGATTTTAGTATATTATTTGTGTTGTGATGTTTGCATAAGTCTTTTACAGCATCATCACCATTACATCAGCTGTAAGTTAATGTTCTTCATTTTAGTGTGTGTGGAGGGAATGGGGTGGATGGTGGGGGGTGGGTTTAGGGTCTGTGTATACACGGCCGTGTCTGTCACGGTTCTCAGAGCTTCTGTGGAGAGAAAACTGATTTCCATGAGATCCATGTCAGTTTGAATGATTTGAATGATGCCACTAATGTGTTTGCATTTTTCAAAGAAGGTTTATTTGAACAAAATGTCATTTTGTGTGTGTGTGTGTGTGTGTGAGAGAGAGAGAGAGAGAGAGAGAGAGAGAGAGAGAGAGAGAGAGAGAGAGAGGAAATTAGACTGATTTTAAGACTGGGACCTCGTGAACTAATAACAATGATAGAAATTGATAGAAAATTTCGTATACCACTAGGGACAATGATCATAGTGTAAATATAGATGAACACAAATTGGTGTCATCATTTAGAAGACATAAACCATACATAGTAATATAAAGAATATCAAGCAAGAGAGGCAGGTCAGAATTTGAAACCAAAGATGTGAAACAACTGGAATCTTTCAAAACATAGGAAGAAAGGTATCCCATGAGGCATTTTTACAAACAAGTCTGCATAAGTGATGTATAAGTCGATGAGCTATATTCTTGTATGTGACATTGAGATTAGACCAAACCATGTCCCCAGTTCACTTTTATATTAAAGGTTATCTGCAATTTGTTGTTCTATTCAGATTAAACAGAAAGAGGCTTCGGAGTATGATCAGTTATTGTACTATAGATCAGGGGTGTCTAATCTTATCCACATAGGCCTGGTGTGGGTGCAGGTTTCATACCAGTAAAGCAGAAGCCAAACCTGATTTCATTGGTATAATCAGTTGATCTTGGCTTTCAGTAGACTCAGGTGTGGTTTCTGCTTTGTTGGAATGAAAACCTGCACCCATACATGCTCTTTGTGGAAATTATTGGACACCTCTGCTATAGAGTAAAGAGATACACACATCTCTAATAGTCAGATCCCAATCCAACAAGGGAAAATGACATATTTAGAACATTATAGCTAAAGGATGTTATGTGAATTGCACAGACTCAGAAATAATGTCTTTGGTTTGTTGGTTAAATCAAAATCTGGGCATAAAGTGTGGCTTTGTTGTGGCTTTATTAATGCAGATAAACATTTTCAACTTTTATATGAGGAAGAAGTTTTTAGAAGATTTTTATACTTCTTTTGTCATCCATAGTTATTTCAAATCCTTTGTCCTTTTGTCTATGAACACATTTTACAGCACATTTATCCACAGTGTCTTCTTGTCGTCACTTTTTTCACTTTGGGTTGGATAGTCATACGTTCAGACAATCGCCTCTCCAGATGTTGCGTTTGGCGTCAGACCTTTATAGTAGTATTTGGAGTTGGTAGATATGAGTCATTGCCAGTCAGTTTTATTTTATTTTTTTTCCATGATGACTCCAGTGGTGACTCTTTGTGTGTGTGTGTGTGTGTTTAGTATAGAGCTAGGGAAATTATCAGTAAAGATTTAAGAATTTTCAGGTCACTGACACTGCATTGTCAAAGTATTAAAGAAAATTAGTAAAGCACTGCTGAGCTGGTTAGGGCTTTTGTAGAGTCTCACGTCATTGACTGCAGAAAGAAACTCAAGTTTTGGGGTGAGGATATTTGTGAGGGGGCTTTGTTTGAAGATTCTAACCCCGAGACTGGGCCTCGGGGGATGTTGACCCCTGTGTCATAATCAGTGCACATCACATGACCCCTTTCTGTTTTTACCATGGGATACCCCAACTACACTCACACTCGGACACAAACAGTAAAAAAAAACAATAGTTTTGTAGAATTCTGTATAATTAACAAGTAAGAGAACATAACTGTTTGTGTCTGGGTCCAAACAATAACTGGATATAGCTTTCTCCTTGTGACTTGGTGGACCCTGGTGATGCAAAAT
The DNA here is from genome assembly GCF_019097595.1 of Hemibagrus wyckioides. Classification (NCBI taxonomy): domain Eukaryota; kingdom Metazoa; phylum Chordata; class Actinopteri; order Siluriformes; family Bagridae; genus Hemibagrus; species Hemibagrus wyckioides. Next base: position 21,657,594 of record NC_080720.1, on the reverse strand, counting down.
CCACTCTGAACCAGGCAGAGCCACCGCCTCGTAGATGGACAGACAAAAGCACAATGAAGCTGCTGTGCTGAGTGAATACATACAGATTCATAGCAGCCAAACAGGCACTTATCAGTGAAGGATAAGTGCGAGTGGTGGATAAGGACAATAGAGTGGGGGTCGGGTGTTGGGGCCACATTGAGATTACATAATACGAATACTGCCAGGATTAAACAAAAAGCTTTTCAGAACTGTGTCTTTCAGTCAAGGTAAAGTTTCTCGATCTGCACTACTGCGTTATGTTCATTGAATGACATTGTTTTTCTGGTCATGCTTATTAAAAATGCTAAAAGCCCCTAAACAGTTAAATTGACTGTGGTTTCAGATTAAGCTCTGCTTAGTATGGAGACACAACTATTGTTGACTTGTACCCATATAGGTGTGAAACATTAAACCAGCACTAATTCTGAGTGGTGTTGATTAACTTTCTATAACAGCAGCTCTTACAGAAGCTCTGATCACAAGGTTTTAATATATTTGCATTCGCTGTAATATAGTAGCAATTTACATAAGTACAGAGAATGCTCCACTTTTAAGTGTCATTTTTTGTATGGTTGTCTACATGTTTGAAAGCAGTGTGCAGCGTCAGATCTTTTAACCCTCAGAAGTAAAAGCTGAACGTTCTCTGATGTGGGAAACTCTTCAGGGCAGAAGGCTTTGTGGTTTCTCGGTAACATGACAAGCTGCATTTTTGTCTTATTAACTTCGTCAGAGAGAGGCTGATACATGAAGAGATCAACATGACAATATTTTAATGACAGTTTGAGGTGGGCAGTGATTTATAATCTTTAGGAAATAATAAGTTTCCGATAATAGCATGCCTGGTCGTGTTTTATTCCTTATTCCTGAGCAGAACAATTTACAAGCGTAGACTGAAAACTAGTAAAGTTATTGTGTTTTGATTTTGGCATTACAATGCAGCGTTGATAATGAAGTCCCTTAGGGGGTTACTATAGTGAGTAATTCCTTCTTAGACAATAGAGCTCATGAAATTATCAGCGCCAATACTTCTCTTGATTAAGATGGATTAAGCAGAACAGCGGATGTGTTTATAGGGGCTGAGCATGCCACAATACAAAAGCAACACAATTTGAAATTTCATATGTTGACAGCATATTAAAACATTTGTGTTAATATGATTACATGTGTAACCTGGATGTACAACTTGGCAGTGCTTCTGAATAAACCAAACACACATACCTTCTATATACTGAACCACAAAACTCAGAACAATTTATTTATCCATCTTCTTAGTTATGATTAAACAATTTGCTAAAAGCCACATGAAGAAAGAGAATCTAAAACAGATAGACAATCTGGGTCTGTCAAAGACAGTAGCTTATGTCTTAATGTGTTTCATTGCAATACACTGAAAAAAATTTGTAAGAGAAAGAGCAGCACATTGGATAATTAAAACATTTCTGTGGTGATCTTTTAAAGAGGAGAGCAAGTTCTGACAAAGTGTACAAAGTTTACATGTTTACAGTGTAATTTATTCCAGCTCTTATTGCGGGTGTGCGTTGGACTGGGTGTGTATTGCATGCGTGAGTGTGTATGGGTAGGTGTCCAAATTTTCCATCAGCGGGAGGAGGTTTCTTGGTACTCAATGAAATGGTGCATGTTTGCTGTAGCTTTCATTTCTAGGCAGCTGTAATGCCTGTACATAGTCTTATGTTACAAAGTATTCACAGGGGTGGGTTGTATATAGCTTATCTGTGTTTGCATGAATGACTAATTCTATAGAGGAGTGTCCATTCATATTATGAAAATAAGGGAAAATGCCAAAAATGACTAGATATCATGAAATATCCATATGGAAAAGGCTGTATTACTTAAAAGGTGGTGTAATAAATGTGTGCTTTGCCATACTGATGATTGTGGGTTTGGCTGAAGCTGTTTTAATGGTGTTATCTTGTTGCTTCTTTTCAAATTAAACTCATATCAAAAGGTACAACACATTTTCTTTTCTTCTTGGCAATCCACTTTTAAATATATAATCCATTTGGATGGAAATATCTGAAAACATTCTCCTCTAAAATGGTTTCTCACTTGCAGAATTGTAACACACACTTTTTTTTGTACATTTGTATATTGTTCAAAATGAGTAATGCAAGGTATTTGCAAAGCATGGGCCCTTGGGTCCTAGGTTTGATCCCAGTCTTAAGTTTCCTCTCACTGAACTTTCCAACCCAAAGACATGCATGTAGACAAAACAGCTCTGATAAATTGCCCTTAGGTGTGAATGAGTGTGTGTGTGTGTGTGTGTGTGATACAATGTAAGAGTTACAATACCATGTACTATACATCAAGTATGTACAGATCAGCCATAACAGTAAAACCACCTGTCTATTATCGTCCCCATTGTGCCACCAAAGCAGCTCTGAGCTATCAAGGCAAGGACTCTAACAAGATCTATGAAGGTCTGAAGGTGTGCTATAGTATCTAGCAACAAGATGTTAGCAGCAGAGTCTTGTCCTGTAAGTTGTGAAGTAGCTCCTCCTTGTTTGTCCTGCAAATTCCACAGATTCTCTATCAGTTTTAGATCAAACAGACTAACCTTTGCTACCCACGCACATCAGTGAGCCATGGGCCCTCATGAACCTGTTGCCAGTTCATTGGTTGTGCTTCCTTGTACCACTTTTGGTAGGTAAAAACCACTGCATACCAGGAACACCCTACAAGGCCTGCTGTTTTTTGACCCATTTTTTCCTGCTTCCAACAGATTTGAGAACTTTGAGAACTGACTGCCCAATATATCCCACCCCTTGTACTGAGATAATATTATTCACTTCACCTCTCAGTGATTTTACTCATTTCTCATTTTCTCACCCACCAGTCAGCTCTCCCATTTCACCCAGCTGAAAGAGTGAGGGCTGCCATGTGCTTCCATGAGACACATGAAACTAGCCAAAAGCATATTTTTAACTGGTGCTCCTGTACTATGATTGACAGGGGAGAGAGGTAATTATACAATTCCTCATAGCCCGACAGCATGGCCAATTTTGTTTCCTTGGCCAAGTATGGCTTCGGCATTCTCAAAATTCAAACTCTTGGTCTCCAGAGGATAGGATGGACACTTTTCTGTTGCATCTCTCTTTCCCTTTCTAGGGTGCCATTCATCCATCCGTTTTCTATACCACTTACCCTGAGCAGGGTTGCGTGGAACCTGGATTTTATCCCTGCGCCTTGCGGCACAAGGCCGGGAATCACCCTAGATGGGTACCAACCATTTACAACCCATTATTATCAGCCTACAACAAGGTCTTTACAACAAAACCTCAAAAATGATGGTGGTAGCATCAATCAGAAATGACTTTTAACCATGAAAACCCTTTAGTTTTTCTGGTGCTGATTTTCTTCTGTGTAGTACTTTAGTACTTTAGTTAGTAGTTGCACACATAGTACTGTGTTTATTATTTGAATTATTCCTCTCATATGCTGTCAATATTTGTCCTGTATTGTCTTGTATGCTCTGTCATGGTCTTGCCAACATTGTGGCACACTGTCCTTGTTTAAATATAAAGGATAGCATTAAAAATGGGCTTGATCTTCTTCATTATGTATCCAGACTATTAATATCCATTTAAAGTTGCCCTCAAAGCATCTTCAGATTATTAGATTAATTGTAGTTGTTTTCTGGCTATAGGAGCTACTGTCTCAGGTTGGTAAAGATCGCATGAAAGTGTACAGAGATAAACACTGCATCAGCTACCATCATCAGTAAATGGCATCATACCTTGATATATTAGTCAAAACACCAACTGTTCCTTTTTTTCTCAGATGACGGAGGGTCGGCAGTGTCAGGTGCTTCTGCTGGATGACAGACCGCTAGAACTGCTGGTTCAGGTGAGGTGACTTTTTTCCCGAAGTTTTACAAGTTATTCATCAGTGTTTCTGCTATATTACTAACTTTCATAAGCAGACTGCTAAAAAAAATCAGTTTGTAACACAGTGGAATGGAAAATAGTATCAACCTGTTTTTATTTTTTTTCACAGCCCAAACTGCTGTCTAGAGATCTCTTGGACATGGTCTCATCCCATTTTAGCCTGAAGGAGAAGGAGTATTTTGGAATTTCATACACCGACACAAAGTAAGTGCATGAAACAGCTGTTATGTGGATATGTTACGTGGCAGGTTAACTGACTTGATATAAGTAGCACACACACACACACACACACACACACAGTAGAATTTGTTTGTCCTTCTTACATACTTCTATCTATCTATCTATCTATCTATCTATCTATCTATCTATCTATCTATCTATCTATCTATCTATCTATCTATCTATCTATCTATCTATCTATCAGTGAACTCCTCTGACTGTAATTGTAATATATGAATAAAAAGGAAGGGCAACAACATGACAGATTATTCCAGTCATAAAAGATGAATGAATAACCAGCCTAAGTGTGTGAGAATGTTCCTGTAGTCAGTTAGAGCACAGAGCAAAGCTAAACACTGTGATGATTTACTGCTACAGATTGTGTGTGATGTATAGTGAATAAATCATTTCTTTGTTAGTGGTCAGACGAGCTGGCTGCAGCTGAACCGGAGAGTACTGGAGCACAACTTTTCCAAAAAGACTGGACCACTCGAGCTCAAATTTCATGTTAGGTGAGTGCAGACATTAAAACTTGTTTAAATGTAAACACAGACATGCGTAGGACATGATACCGTCTACTAGAGGGCGATGTTGTGCAACATACCGAAAAAGTGGGACCGTTGGAAGTGGTTCCTAATGCATGTACCATAATGAATACTTTGTTCATTATTGAGTATTATATTCATCTCTGATCTATGTAATGTTTATGTTTAAGGAGAATTTATAGTTCACATGTTTACATACACCTAAATTTTAAAAATGTGTTTAAAATAAGAGGGATGAAAAATAGCATTTCATTTTTTGTTCAGTTGTGGCCGTGAATAAGCTATTCCACATAACATATGTTTCCATATTGTCCACAATAGTATCTGAATTTACATAAAGCAGTTCAAAAATTTACAAACACTTCATTTTTAATACTGTGTATTGTTACGTGGTTGATCAGTGACTGTCTTTCATAGTTTTTCATGAATCCCACATTTGTCCTGAGCAGTTGTTCTTCATGAAAAACCTCCAGGTTCTGCACTTTCGTTGCTTTTCAAGCATCATTCTGCATATCTGACCCCTTTCCAACAGTGGTTAAGGTACAAACATTCATTGATGCTCAAGAAGGTAACACAACTCAATAATAGCCAGAGGGGCGTAAACTTTTGAACTGGATGATCAGTATAAAATGGTGTTATTTTGTCTTCTGGGAAGCATCTAAATATCATATGTAGCTTCAGAAGGGCAGTATTAAGGGCAGTAGGGCAGTATTAAAAAAAGGGCAGAAGGGCAGTATTAAAAAAATAAGATCGTTAAACAGATTAACAACTTATAAAAGTTGTTGCCTTTTTGAGCATCAGTGAATATTTCATCTTTTGTAATCGTTGAATATGAATCCATCAGTCATCCATAATGTGAAAAAATAGATCTCAGTGTCATATAGCTGCTGTTAGAAAGAGTTCAAATATGCAGAAAAACCTGGAAAAGCAAAGAATGTGCAGGACCTGGAGAATTTTTCTGTAGAACAGTGGGAGGTTTAACTGCTCAGGACAAACAAGGACTCATGAAAAAATAACATAAAATTGGCTGTTGATCATTCAGTAACAACACACAGTATTAAGAGTCAAGTGTATGTAAACTCAGCTATCATTGTGTCTTGTGGACTGTATGTAAACAACTGCACAAATGAAATTGCCATGTGTTTTTTAACAGATTTTATATTGAGACTGTCGGATTATTGAAAGATCCCTCCACCGTGAAGCTGTTTTACTGGAATGCAAAGTCTTCTGTCTACAATGTAAGTGCTTCGTGCTTAAGTATTACAGCAGCATAAAGTACTTCACTATACTGAAATACCTAATAAAAAACAGTCATTGTATTTTTTTTATTATTTCAGTTTCTTTATGCTAATTTATATTAGAAAGATTATTTATTAGGCAGATATCCAAAATGTTTTACAAGTAAGGCAGAATGCAGCACAAATTCAGAGCTGTTGAACAAATCTACAGTGATCCAAGGATGAGAAAAAGGATGAATTTCTACCAAGGAGGAAGAGTATGCTAAAAAGAAAGACTAAACAAACACACAGAGCAATTAAACATGAGGGTTGGATGTAGTTAGTCAAACTATATATGGAAGTCTTAACACTGAAAGAACCAGCTTTTAATAATGAAAGCAAAACTCAGTAACAGGAATACGAAGAAAGGAATACATGCAAGCATAGAACAACAGGTATGGGAGCAACAGGTAACATGATCCCAGTATGCCATCTATGATAGAACATTTTCAGCATCAAAATAATTCTTCTGTTACTAAACAAACCAACCGTAGGTTAGTTTGCCAGTAAGGAAAGCATTTCTGATTTGCTCTAAGACCCTCTGAAATGTTAATCTTCATTCAGCTTTTAGTTTTAGTGCCCAATGCTACATCGCCACTGGTTAAACAATGCCAGCATTCAACTCTAGTACAAAGTATCAACTGATTCTGTAATCCTCCAAAAATATCACTTGACTGCATGGATTTTTTAGTGTGCCACTGTAATAACAGTGGGAGCAGAGGCAGGGAATAAAAATGAATAAAAGGTCGTCAGTAATCTGAAGCTTGTACCACACACATAGTCCAACAGACACAGGCCAAAAGTGTGTTAATTAAAAAGGGGGAGTGCAGCAGTGCATTGCCAATAACTGTGAGGAGAACTGGCTAGACATTCCGTCCATCTATCTCACACACACATATATGCACAAAATGTAACATGTAGCCATGTTAACCAAATTTGCAACGCATTTCAATAATCATACCAAATTTGAAATATTGCTAGCTAATTTGCTTATTATTTGCTTAATATCTTCATTTCTGCCTTATATTATGTGTTCTAATTTAGTACACTTTCCAATATACAGTCATAAAGCAATTTATTAGGAATTCTACCTTAATTCAGAGTAGGGGCTTTATTTACTCTCAAAACATGGCATGAAGATAACATAACAAAGATGTTAGGAACATTCCTGTGAGATTCTACTCCATGTTTATATGATTGCATCTAGCAATTCCTGCAGATTCTTCAGGTGCATTTTCATGCTATGAATCTCCCATTCTACTGGATCCAGACCTGGTGACTGGGAAGATCACTGAAGAACACTGAACTCATTGTCATGTTCATGAAACCAGATTGAGATGAATTTTGGGAAGATTGTGACCATGAAGGATGCACATGATAAGCAACAATGCTCAAATAGACTGTGGAATTCAAGCGATAATTGATTGGCATTAACAAACCCAAAGTCTGCCAAGAAAAGATTCTCCATACCATTACACCACCAAAACCAGCCTGGACTGTTGACACAAGACATGTTGGGTCCATGGATTCCTGCCGTTGGCACCAGATTCTGACACTAATATCTGTGGCTCAGTAGAAATCAAGATTCTTCAGACCAGGCTATGTTTTTTCAGTCTTTAATTGTCCACTTTTAATGAACCTGTGTCCTTTGCAATCTTAGCTTTCTGTTCTTGGCTGACAGAAATAGAAGTGTTGTAGCCCAACCCCCACGTCTTGACGTCTTACACATTCCAGGATGCTTTTCTGCTCACCAATTGTACAAAGTGGTTACTGTAGCCTTTCTGTCAGCTCGAACCAGTCTAGCCAATCTTCATTGACTTGTCTCATCTAGGCATTTCCATTCGCAGAACTGCTGCTCACTTGACATGTTTCTTTATTGCACAGTTCTGCGTAACTTATAGAGACTGTTGTGTGTGAAAATCCTAGGAGATCATCAGTTACTGAAATACTGAAATGCAGGTACAGGTGTTCCTAATAAAGTGCTCAGTAAGCGAGTGTATTTACCTTGTCTTCAGTTTTTCTTTTCTATTGTAATGTCAGCTCACTTGTCAGATCCGATAGTGATGCAATTTGACTGCAACCAGCTTGTATTACACGTGCATTGGGTAACGTGGGACATCTACGCATTTGTGTGTTTATTCTTTGGTGTTATGAGATCAAGTAAACATTGCTAATACTAAGCCTTAGTATTGACACAGTCAACTCACATGACATCATGGTGCGCAGGGCAAGATACCAGGTTTCCAAGACTATGAGTAAGGTATGACCAATGATAATCTATAAGATGTAAACCGGTTCTTTATTGGAATAAAATTCAAGTACATAAACATGTAATAAAATACACATTAGATTGATTAAATGATGTTTTCCTTCATGTTTCTGCAACACTGGGAGAATTCTTCAAGTTGCCTTTATTTGTCACATATACATTACTGCACAGGGAAATTCTTTCTTCACATATCCCATCCTTGGGGTCAGAGAGAAGGCTCAGCCATGATGTAGGGCGGGTTGGGGGCCTTACTCAAGGGCCCAGCACTTGGCAGTGCAGGGGCTTGAACCCTGATCAGCATCCCAGAGCCTTAACCACTCAAGCTACCAATGTCCAAGTTATCACATCAAAAAAGATATATATTTCAAACAGACATTTATTTTACTAGGCGACGCTCCTTCTCACCTAACTGGTTTTATCACGCTACAGTGATAGGTGGCTTTTACTTTGTATCTCTAGTAGTCAAAGTTAAGACACTCAGGCTCTTATCTTTGAACAAAACACATGAACCTAAATGCGGTGTTAAAACATGGAAAACAACACTAAATGTTTGGTCATGTATCTTGTGAATATCTTATCTCCATAGAAGTGACTATACGGGTGGTGGGGGGGGGGGTGAAAAGACCTCAAGTGTTCTTAAATGCTGGATTCATGACAGAAACCTTTTGAATTCAAAATAATAATAATAATAATAATAATGGTCCCAGATCATCCTATTTTATCACTTTCTGACAATACTCGAGTAAAGCTGTTATCGATGTTGATGTCTTCTGCTTTGAAGGAATTTTATCTTTCTTTTTTCTTGATGCTACTTGACGCGGTTTGCTGAACCTGTTAGCAGACTGTACCAATTCAGTGCAGGGGCTCCGATTACACTGAGGTTTTACTATCTGTATTAAAGAATTGTACGCGTTTTCATTTTAATATGCTGTATAATTGTGGTCATGTGTTTATCATTGTGCGATAAGAACTTTTTTTTTTAAATGACGGGCATATCGTTAAATGTTTATAACAAAGGGAAATGAATGGCTCCAGTTTTTGTGGTGAATGGTTTCTCCCTCGTGGAAACCTGCGAGGGGACGGGTGGGACTGAAATAGTTTAAAACTATCGGAGCCGCCAGTCGGCTAAACTAAACATTTTTTTATTTACATTATTTCTGTTTGTATTTTATTACAGGGCGCTATTGAATTGGAGAGTGAAGATGTTTTTAAGTTAGCTGCGTTCGTGTTGCAGGTAAGTGCGCTGGTTAACGTTGCCTTGTTTGACAGACTGTTCACACAAACACGTTGCGTAGCTTCTTCAGTTTGAATCTAAACTCATTGAAAGCCGCGTTCAGCGCTGCTACACTGTAAAGCTGAAGATTTCTGTTTGTAAGGGTTTCGTGTTTGCGTATAAATATTGCATTGTACGTACGTGTTGTGTCGTATATTTGTTGCTCGTTTACTCCATGGAGAATTTCGAAAACAAGCTTATTTGTGCTCGCGTGAAGCTTTTGCACGAGTGGGAGAGTTAAGCTTCTTAGTCTGTGAAGATAAGTGGGATGCATCATGTGTTTTTATCACTAATCCACCTAATATTGTTTATTGTCATCATCCAGCTTTTCCACGACCCGAGTATATAAATGCCATTAAATATAAGGATAGAGTGGCTTTCAGCAGGATTATAACATAATAACAGTACAATAAAAACATTGTGTAGCAGAGCTTGCACTGGCTAGATATCCTGCGCTTGCGCACTGCTCACCTAATGAAGTGCAGTTCAATATAGAAATTGTATTATTGTTCAGCCAAAAGTCAATATGCAGTGTTCACTAATTCTGGTGTGTTTGTGTTTTTCAGGAGGCTAAAGGGGACTACACAAGGTAAAGCCCAGATCTTCATCCTTATCCTTACTATGAAGAATATAAAATGGTTAAAAAAAAAAAAAGTTCATTGTAGTTGTATCTGTGTTTACAATTTGCACGTTTTTTTTGTTGATCTCACTGTTTACATTGTCATGTTTTGTTTTGTTCTTATAATTTACTTTTTGAAGAGGATTCTTATGTATGTTTTGGGACATCCCTCTAAATCATTGAATTCAGGGGTTGGGCTTGGTCCCTTAGTTTCAGTGAAAGGAACTCTTAATGCTTCAGCATACGAAGACATTTTGGACAATTTCATGCTCCCAATTTTGTTTGGGGATGAGCCCTTCCTGTTCCAACATGACCACACACCAGCACACAAAGCAAGGTCCATAAAGACATGGATGAGCGAGTTTGGTGTGGAGGAACTTCAGAGTCCTGACCTCAACCTGACAGAACACCTTTGGTATGAATTAGGGCAGAGACTGTGAGCCAGGCCTTCTCGTCCAACATCAGTACATGAACTCACAAACATGCTTCTAGAGGAATGGTCAAAAATTCCCGTAAACACACTCCTAAACCTTGTGGAAAGCCTTCCTAGAAGAGGTGAAGCTGTTATAGCTGCAAAGGGCAGGCTAACTCCTTGGCCCGGCTCACAGTCTCTGCTCTAATTCATCTCAGAGGTGTTCTATCAGAGGTCAGGACTCTGTGCAGGCCAGTCAAGTTCCTCCACACCAAACTCTCTCATCCATGTCTTTATGGATCTTGCTTTGTGCACTGGTGTACAGTCATGTTGGAACAGGAAGGGGTCATCCCCAAACTGTTCCCACAAAGTTGGGAGCATGAAATTGTCCAAAATGTATTGGTATGCTGAAGCATTAAGAGTTCCTTTCACTGGAACTAAAGGGGTCAAGCCAAACCCCTGAAAAACAACACCTGAATTCAATGATTTGGAGGGGTGTCCCAAAACTTTTGGCAATATAGTGTGGGTCTGTTTTTTCTTTTTCTGATTTTTTTTTGTTTGTTTGTTTTTTGTTTTTTTTTTGTTTCATGTTCTCTATATCTGTAACAAAAGAAACTTGAATGAACCTATTACAGTATACCACCATACCGGTATATTGTCTCACCCCTAGTGGCAGTGTAGCTGCAGGTCTTTAAATATCCATGAATTGGGTGTGTTGGGAAAATATCTGTGGTTTGAGTCATCAGATGACTGTCATCACTTGTGTGTTAAGGGTGAATGGGCCGATGTTCTAATCTTTAAAGAGCTCACCTGCACAAAATATTAAACAGCCAATGAAAAGTTTACTTGTGGAGACTAAAGTACTCTCTTTTGAGCAGTATGTGAATTGGCACACCATTTTGAGTTTGATGTAAGAACTGATTTGGAGTTTAAGGAAATGGATTCCTTGAATAGATTTGACCCTCAGTACCTTGAAATGTTTTGTTTCGTGAGCATTGCTTTACTGTCACTCTTGTGATTGTGATTTGCTTCTCAGCTTGTTTTAAGGGTATTGTTTATATGTAAATTTCTACCAGAGAGGCTGACACTTCATTCTTAGTGCTAGTTAATATTTATGCTTGATTTTGCTCATGTGGTGGTCAAGTGCACTTGATTATTACTTCAGGTTGAGCTAGGTCACACTGAAAGGCCAGAAATCCCAGTATTTCAGTATTCTTGAATTGTATACTATAAGAATAGTCATTGATAGCTTAAATTACTTCTGACTGCATGCAGTGATACATTAAGAAAGCATAATCAGGCTTAAAAAAAGACTTTTGTAAAGCTTATATTTATTATGGCATAATGATTATTGAGGTACTTTTCTATTACGTTTATATTTTATGTTCATGCTCTGATTCTTCATGGAGATCGCAACAAATATCTCCTCTGTTAAGCTGGACTCTTTTGGAAGTAGTAGCTGCCGGGTTGCATAATCAGTAAACATCACACCAGTAAAGTGGACAAGTGTGTAGGTTGACGCCAAACCAGTTTGTTTGCTTTTGTCCCTCCAATTGTCCCAGGTCACATTGTTAGAACACAAAGCGCTGTACGCTTTTAGTTATGTGGTGTGAAAGTTCAGCGCTGGACTCTTTTTTACTCTGTCTACCGTGTTTGTCTTTCAAGAATGACCTTTACTTTTCCAGTTAACTGCAGCTGTGACACGGTGTGCAAATTCTTAAGAAATGGCTCTCCACAAACTAGAAATATGACCCTAAAATAGCCGCATATAGGGACGTGTTAAAAGCATGCTTTCAGCTGTCTTGAGCTTATACACGGTTTGCTTTTTGCTTATGTTTGAGGTGAAAAGACTCAGACAGGCATGATATTGGCCCTTTCACTGAAAATGAGCAAAACAGAATAACCTGGCGAGGAGACATGAATTTTTGAGCTACAAAATACCTGCACATGTTTATCATGTTTAAATTTTTGTTCTTTTTCCAAACACAATATTTTTTCTAAATAAATCAATGTTTTTCTGGCACACCCACTTAAAATATTGGCACTTTTACGGTTCATATTTTGTAAAGAACAGTCTCCACCTGTAATGTCTAATTAAAATGGAGGGACTCTGTAAACTCCTCCACGCAGCATATTTTACGCTTTCTCACATTCTCATGTTAGTCCATGTGGACTTTAACTTCAGACCACACAGGCTTTAAATCCAGAAAGTGAGATGAACGTTAGAAAATATTGCTTTTGTACTCTGGTTTGGTCTATGGCGGAGTCTGCACCTCCTGGCAAGGGAGACCAGATTTTGGGGTGAAATATCCTGGTGTCCAGGTAGATGGACGTTATGATGTCATCAGTTTTTAGAGTTCATGGACCACCAGCAACAAAAAAAAAAAGCACTAAAGCGTAAACAAATCCCTGCCATTTTTCATTGCACCTTTCAGGTGCTTTGCCTTGTACTTAGTCACTTTTGTCCAACTTTCTTTTTGACTAACTTTCTGTTAGTGTGCATGACCATAAAGTTCACAACACACAGTACCGGTTGCTGTGTTAATGATAGTTGGTGAAGTCCAGGCACTGTATTTTTCTTGCAACTCCTCCAAACTGCCTGGTTTTGCAGAAGTGGCATTTAACAAGTGATTTTAGAAATATGGCAAGCACAAGAACTAAACATACCTTTAATTGTTTGCTTGTGTTTTTAGCCATTGTGCTTAAGTATTCAAGGTGGTCTCATAGCCATCATATTAAAACTGAAACCACTTTTTGGCACTAGGCGTTTGGTGAACTCTTCTTTCTGAAAAGTAGACTGAAGCTCCTGAATCCTCTCCATACAGCCCATGCAGTAGACACCAGCATGCCATGAGATTAGGCCCCCATCCTCCCTTCCTACCGCTACCTCTGCTTTTAAGCCTGAGTGGCTGTAAAGCTTGAGGGAGTAAAGATATTGTTCCCTGGCAGACACTCGGGCGTCAGGCTGGTTAGTGATGTATCAGTGATGGGTGTCATTAAAAACATAAAGAACCACTGTTGAACATCTTATCGCTTAAAAAAAAAAACATCGTAATGGCACATAATTCTAGGCAACATTTGCTGGAGAAACTCCTCTGAACTCTTTAAAGGGAAGTCAGTAATATCCTGGTTTGATGTGAAGCATTCCGTACACTACATTGTGTGTGACCAGTGCTGATGAGGAATGTGCTGATCATTTCTGTAATGTAGCATTTAACAAAAAATGTGTTGGTGTGGATTTAAAAATATCCTCTTTACCCCACCTACACCTGGGAGCGGGGGAACTGGGTGGACCTTACCGCTGATGAAGAGAGATTCACTGAAAGAACATTCAGTCATTCACTGAGCATTGACGTTTGTTTCACCAAGGCTCGTGTTCTGTTTAAGTGCATCAAAAAAAAAAAAAGGTTAGTTTTGCATGATGGTTGAGCTTTTAATCAAGCCACATGTGTTTTAGCTAAATGTTACAAGTCGTTAGATTCCATTGAAAATACTTGGAAGACCTCAAAATTGTTTTGAATTGGTTAAATATGCAATTAACTATATTTCCCGACCATACTAATTTTTATAGTTGTGTATTGTGACTCAAACATGTATGCAGAGAGTCTATGAAAATTTGCATCGTATTACAGATATTTTGCTTTTATTCCATTGAGTCTAACTGCTGGTATTTAACAGATCATCCACCTTGTTTAACAGACAGAAATCAGTTTCATCTGTTTGCTCTCATATCATTTTCAGGTGTATAACCAAGAGCTTTTAACATTCCTGGCTGATTATTAATGAGCTGCTGTACACAGCATGTACACATGGCAGTTGTATCAAAATGACCTTTTTGTTTTCACTCCCCTCTCTGCAGGAGGTGGCTCGGTCTCCAGTGAAATAGCTGACACATTACTGTTCCTCTGTGACACGTTGCCTCCTGTAGTCAACTGTTTGATAGTACAGACATCCTAATGAATTCCAGATTGCTGACTGGGCTTTGCGGTGAGAGCAGAACCGCTCCGAACGTAACCGCACGATCAAATCCCCCTGCACAGCAGCCAAATTAATGCCATCAAACATTAAATGCGAATCAGCGAACTGTTAAAGACTGCTGCCTTGCTATAAAACCGCTTACAAAAGAGCTCCTGTTCCTGTTCCTGCTTTCATTCATGCTAGCAGGGTTGGCTGTGTTCTTGTGTGGCTAACAAGGAAGTATTTCATGTATTAAAAAAAAAATGAAACACTTGCACTGCTGCTCATTAATCAATCTTTCGGTAAAGAAAGATTAGTTTACATTAGTGAGTTTCTGTTATTCCCTGATTTACACGTACTCGAGGTCGCTTGTAAGATGCAAGCGTTTTTCTGAGCTAGCTACATTTACAGACATTTTCTTGTAAATGCTCCTATGAGCAGGGTGAATATAAATGTTTTGTTTGGTTTTTTTTTTTGTGATTGTTGCGGCAAAAAATTCCTCATGCTTTGCCACAACATACTGCCACAGCTGTACTCGTCACATGATGCACCTTGTCCTATTTCTATGGAAAACTGCAAGCGCCTTCAAATATTGCCTAGTCTGCTTGACTTCTGCAATCGCAAATATCTGGTCACCTGGATGGACTATAAAAATGTAAAACCTGAAGATAGAGAATGTGTGGGCTGGGTCACTAGCTCTCAGTACTGATTAAATCTGCTTGAATGGCTTTTGTGTAAGTTGAGTAGTACAGCACCCTGCCAAGCAGCACTTCTCTTCATGGTGTTTTAATTGCAAGGCACTTTGCTCTGCACATCACTCGTGGGATAGATGGTGTTGCTTTTGCACGAACACCTCAATATCTCGACAGTGTCCTGCTCATCCTAACAAGCTCGGTCCCCTAAGATAATGTACTAATACCACATTGGCATTTTTTTTTTTTTTTTTTAATAATGCTTCAAAATAAGACTGTATAAAAAGTTGCCTGTAGTTTGTTTGAGATCTAGGACAGGAAGTGTCCATAGTAGTGTGCTTGTTGCAGAAACCGTTGACCTCTGGAAGTACTACAGGGACGTGATCTGGAAACATCAACAAACTCCCTTGTAGAAAATATTTCTGTTCGGTGTCTCCAGTGTTTGGCAGAAGAGGTTTTATTAGACATTTCTGTCTTATCAGTTCACACACAAACTTAGTTTGAAATTAGGCACTTTCTTATTGACCAAGCAGTTCAACAGTTTCTGTGTATGAGTTCTGAATTATTGTTCACTCTATAGCAGCCGATATCAAATTGGCATATGGAGCACTTCTGCTTTCCAGTTAATACAAAATGTTTGTTTGTTTTTTGTTTGTTTCTCCCTAGTGATGAAAGTGCAACATCAGACTTGAAAAAGCTGCCCGTGTTTCCCACAGCTGTTTTAAAGGAGCACCCATCCCTGGCCTATTGGTAAGAAACTTGCCAACATTTAAAGGACCATTAAACAGTTGAAACCTCTGCTTATATGTTTACTAGCAAACAACCGTAAATTTTACTCCCAACGCCCATGTAATTACCATTTCCAGCATGTTTAATTGTAGTCTGGAAGTGCAAAACCTGCATGCTCCAATGATGAAAGTTTCTTTAGTGCACTCAGAAGGCAGTGTGCCAACGTGCTCAGGCCATGCATGCAGTAAACTTGTGAGCCAATTGATCCTGGTTGGTTACAGTAATTCCTAGATGTAGAAGTTTTTCCCTCTGGATCATAGTGGCTCATAGGAGGACGTGTGTTGAACACCTGTGTGGCTATGTGTGTGCAGAAACAGCTGTGAGGGCAAGCGTGTGTGTCTGTGCGTGTGTGTCTGTGCGCCCGCATGTGTGTGTGTGTAATACGAGCATATATTAGACAGAGGGTGGATGTTTGACAGGACAGTTGGCCAGATGGCATTTCATGGATGAGTGTGCTGAACTTGTGTCAAATAATATATTCATAGTTCAGCCTAGCGTTTAATTCCTGTTCATTTTGCATGTGCAGATTGTAATGCCTCTCTCTCTCTGTCTGTCTTTCTTTCTTCCTTTCTCTCTCTCTCTCTCTCTCTCTCTCTCTCATATACACACAATTTTCCTCTCCCCATATCTGCTGTGTAGTGAAGGCCGAGTAATTGAGCATTACAAAACCCTCAAAGGGCTCACCCGAGGAAAGGCCATCGTACAGTAAGTGGCCGAAAATATCTCACTAACGCACCAAGTGCATTGGATATACCACATATAACGTATTTACTCTAGAGAGGCGTGTCAGTCTGTGGTCATTTCGATCAGATTAAGGCTATATTCCATGATGCACAGATAAGATCAACAGTAACCTGTTGTATTAAAAACTAAATATTTCTTCGTTTCTGATGAATGCTTATTCTATTCTCAGGTATCTGTTGTTAGTGGAATCCTTACCGTCATATGGTGTTCATTATTATGAAGTGAAGGTATGCTAACATTTGGTTTGTGGAATTTTATTGAACCTATTTTTATGACTTGGCAAAGAAGCATTGTAGTATATCATCTGATATCTGTAAGCATTCGATGCCATGGAAAAGTCGTGGTAAAGCCAACTGAGGAGATCAAATGAAACAAATGTTTAACTGACGAGCCATATTACACACATTGGATCTTTTGTCTTGATAATACAGCTTAAATTAGTAACTTCCTTTTATAACCTGTGCAAATTTCCCTTTCGCAGGACAAGCAAGGAATTCCGTGGTGGTTGGGAATCAGCTACAAAGGCATTGCCCAGTATGACCAACAAGACAAGCTGAAACCCAGGAAGGTAGGTTACAGTGAACAGCAGAGGAGACAGTGACCTTTTCCCTTTCACCTTTTTAATGCTTTATCTGTCCTCAGAAGTTAATGTTTCACCCAACTACAGATATGCCCACAACAAGGCAAATGTGTGAGAGAATGTTCAGAGTACACAGAATCCGTATCCGTTTCCCACGTCATATACTCGCACAATATTTCAGATGATATTTGTGTATATGTGACTGTCTAATGAGCAATAAATATCAGAATAGTATTTTAAAATAGACTTGTATCATCTAGTTTCACACCTGCAAACCTTTACACAGTTGGCCAAGGAGCATCTCTCTTTTGTTCTCCAAAATTAAATTGCAGATGAGTGAACTGACATGTGAGTCTGGAATGATTGACAGTTACATAGTGTACAAGCTTATTTATTACAACACATACTTTATTTATTTTTTTTATTTCATAATGTAGGAGGTCATGCAATTTTTGTATCCCAACATGCAGCATAGATTACACTTGTCTCCATCTCAAAACTCTTGCCATTAAACTTCATGGAAATAAAAATGCATGTACTGCAACATTTTAGTAATGGAAATAATCTGGCACCTTTGTTTTAAATGACTTTCTACATTGTCCTCAAAACACAAAACAGCTATTCAGATTTTGAACTGGACTCTTCTAGGTTGCTATGCAGTAAACCCTATTTTGGGTGGAGTCGTATGGGACATAAGACACGGCTTGTGAGAATTACAGGGAGGAGTGAAAGACCTATTTAAATGTGAACTTTGCGGTGTTAATGTAAGCAGCAAGGTGTATTGTGAGTGTGCGTTTCTGTAGTTCTGTATTGTTATTTTGCCTGCTAGCTAAAAGAACCACACCTTATTCGTGCATAATCAGACTGCAATCGGATAACATGCTCTGGTGCTAGGAACATGTGGTTAATTAGCAGCTTCATCTCTCCTAGTCACAATTTCTGTTAAACTGTTTTTGGCTTCCTGCCTTTCTATTTATGCTCCATATAAACCTTGTGCTTTTTTATTTGGTGGCTGTCCTGCATTTTTCTGCAGGGCGCATGTCATTACAGTGTGTGATTTCTGGCATTCGTTAGTCGAGTGTAGCTGGTTGAGTGTCTGGTGGCACAGCATGAATGGGCAGCTCCCTGTCTGTACAGCCCAAGTCTTTAGAGATATGGTGTAATCATGGTGCTTGAAGGCAGAACGGGGACTGAAGCTGGCATCATGCCAGCCAGAGACAGGGTTTCTGAAAGGGGTCTCAGCTCATTTGGTTCCTCCCCGCCAACCTACTTTTCCTCCGGCAAAGCTGAGGTGGATATAGGGGGTTGAGTGGAAATGTCCCAGGAGCACATCCTTTTCTCACTCTCATTTTCTTTCCCAACCAGCTCTTCTGGCAAAGTTATAGCAAGGACATGTAAAGGCGGGGGCAGCTCACCCCTCGTTTTCCTCCGTCTTCTATTCTGCCTTGCTTTTGGGCAAGGTTTTTTTTTTTTTTTGTTTTTTTGTTTTTTTTTTGTACATTCTTTTTAAAAGTACCCCCTCACCCGGTTGTCAAAGTGCACCCCATCTTCCTGCCAGTATTGATTGTGCTTGCTGTCAACACTGGCTGCCTTTGTATCTTCCCAGCCCACTACCAGCAGACTGCTCTCATTATGCAAATCCACCCCAGTCTTTGTGCTCTTCACTCAGTCCAAACAATTGATCAAGCAATAAAACACAATTAGTCTGGCAGGGGGGCTGAGAGAGAGGAGAGGGTGGGCCTCGCAGTTGGGCCTGTCTCACGTGAACAATCTATTGGGGGTCGTCGGATTAAAAAGCTTTTAAAAAGCGTTTTTCCTGCACTGTAAAATCCTGGCATGTGAATGCTGCCACTGCAGAACGAATTCTTTTCTCTTACTGCTACAGTAAATCTTAGCTTTAGTGTGTTTGTGAGTGAACCAAATTATTTCTTCTTGGTAATAACTAATAAATTCAGACATGGTTTTTCTGAATTCTTCCAGAGCCATTAAAAAAAAAAAAAAAAGACACGGTGGACTAAAAAAAGGAGCATGTCCATCATTTCAGTTTTAAGGAGGGCAGGGGAGGTGTAGAGTATTACTAAGGTACTGTAGTATTTATGAAAAACTAAGCTGTATGGTGAACTTTTTAAGTAACTCTTTAAAAAATAATACACAGTAAACAGTTAAAGAAAATCACATTTCAGTAAAATTCTTCCTGACATTTTCTCTCTTGATGTGGCTCAGTGTTGAGCAGGAATGTACCATTAAGAAGAAACCCCTGCATATTTAAGCTCTTTCTAATCATCACAATTAACATTAAGTTGTAAAGTGTTCGATTTGACACTCCTAGACCTTTTTAATCCCTTTGAACCAGATTCTTTGTGTTTTCACTTTATAAATAAACATGGTGATGTTTTGTTGGGTAAGGGCAATAATGTCTGATAAAATCGAACAGAACTCTATGATTATCTGACTGTCGGCATTTCCCAATTAAATCAGTTCGGTCACTGAAAGTTTTATCTACGTTGACTGTTAGAGCTGGTGTGGCATTTTAACTGCATGAGAGAAATTAAAAACCATAGTAAAAATATTGCTTGCAGACACCGTCACCATGTTTAGACACACACAATTTACTTTGTGTGTGTGTCTCAGACTGTTTTCTCGCACATTATGTCAGACATGTCATTAAGCTGTACGTCTAAATATGTCTAACTTTACAAACCCTGTATCATGTATATAATTTATTTTTTAGAAAGTCCTCCCTCACACCGGAGAGTCGAGCTCTTCTTCATAAAGGCGTAATAAATCATTAACCATCACCTCTTTACCAAGGTTTTAAAATGCTTACATTTTTTTTTTGGATCGGCTAATATTGGAGAATGATTACACCAGTTCAGTGACACAGAGAAGCTCAGTTTATACAGTAATGAGCAGAGGAGGAGACATTGCACTATGACCCATGGTACATGTTTCTAAGATTTAATTACATTTCCCAGATGCAAATTTAATTAAAAACAAACGAGAGCCAATCTTGTTCCAGTGTACAAATGTCGGCCTTTCTTACTAGTACATCTGTTTATCAGGGGAATGTGTAGGCGCCTACAGGGTTACAAGCCACTTTGCATATTCATCAGAATTTCTTGATGTGTGCAGCTATTGTACAGTCTTTTTCTGTCCTCAAAGTATTTTTTGTTTTTTTTGTCTAACCTTGACATTAAGCCATTTCCTATTTAGCATTAAAAGATGTATATGTTTTTTAAAACAAGTAAGTGACTAAGTTACTGCTCTCGGCTTATTGCTGAGGGTGTATGGGTGTGTCCCTTCCTGGCTTAGGGCCCAATAAACAAACTCCTGTTGTAGTAACTACCTGAAACCATAATCTTCATAATAATTAGATAAATTGTAAATCTCTTGATGAGTAAACATCTATTGGATGTTGATGTTTACTGTACAGGGTGCCTCTCCATACATAAAAGAAACTTCATTTCTTAGCAAAACTTTGTGTGAAACATCCTCTACATGATTGTCATTTTTTTGTACACACACACACAAGGAGTCGTCTCTCGTTCTCACGATGAACACATCTGGTGTTATTCATGTAATTGCACTTTGAATGCGTTCCTTTAGATTATCTTTGTGCTGTATCTTTTACTGGAACAGCAGTACCCTTCTTTTGTTAGAGGTTTCTTTTAAAGGTGTTTAGACATTTTAGCTTCCCTTTAAAGACATTTAGCTACAAAGTGTTCATTTCCAGTATGTATGGAGACTTTTAGGACACACATACGGATGCTTAATGCTCGTGATCAACATTCCAAGTGGCTGATAGTTTCTTAATCAAATATTTTTGGAGGAATAAGGTGTGGTGTTATCCGTGACACATTTTCTTGTGTCGTCTTTGCTGTCGATCTTGGTTAATTTGTGGAAGTGTTTCTCGTGTGTGTTTTCGTTTATTTTAAAATTAAATTTTTTAGCACTAGATCTGATAAAATGTGATCTAAACATTATTTTTACCTGGCTTCAAATGAAATTTTTCATGTTAGAGCTTGCTACGAAATGGTTCAGTTCAACTCTTAATAATTCTCAACCCTACAGCAGTGTGTTTTCCTGTCAGAGAGGGGTTTTAGGGACCTTTTATTTATCCAGTAAACCAGGATAATATTTTGACAAACACACACACATTGTTAGACTAATGTAAGCTGAGATCGGGTAGTGACGACGGGTCGAGGTTGTAGCCCGCCTTCACGTGATCTGAATCTTCATGTGATGTTTGCTTCATAAACACAGTGTACCAATGCTCTGTTTTCACAAGGTAGACTGAAGTACTTTCTCAGCCAGCAAAGTTTATTCCAGAAACATGTGAGGATGGTTGCACTAGTAATGCACCTCCACTCGCTCGTTCACACCTCCAGACTCGTCTGGATATAACCCGCCTTTTGAAATTCAAGTAGCCTTGTTAATTTGGGGCTGTAATCTAAACAGTTTGTATGTGGTAAAAAGCTTTGTACCTCTCCCTGTAGTGTAGATGTAGGATTTTCTCAACACAAATCCTTAATAGAATAAAGTTGTTCTATAATTGAATTATATCTGAATTACTGGTAAATATATCCAAGTTGCTTGACAGAGACATCTAATTGGATAAACCTTAGAATGCTAAGAGGTGGTGAGAAGTGGTCTGGAGTCAAAAGTAACAGTGCACTTTTAATTAAACAGCAGAATTTCCGACTCTTTCGACTGAGCTACAGCTAATGCGGAAATTATCTCTTTAGATTCCACAGAAGCATCACATCACAATGTTTTTTTTTTTTTTTTGCTTCCTCTTCCTTTTGCTGTTTCAACAACACTTAATTCCAGCTCTAATGGAATGGAGTTTTGTAAGAAGTTTCTTTTTCCAGGTTTTGATTTTTGTGTGTGTGAGAAAGCGCACACACTGCTTCCACCTCGATCTGTCTGTAGTGTCTATACGTTCTCTCTGTATATTGGGGCATCAAGTAGAGAGGTTTTCTGAGGCTTCTGATAAGGAGAGTGAAACATTTTCTGTTGTCAGCATGAGCAGGGGCCGTCATGTTTTCATTAAGAGGTTAAGAGTGCCATGGCCAGCGATTAATGATTACATTTAAGTAGTAGATTCCATGCATATTTGCCCTGGGAAGCCTCGGGAGTGTTGAGGAGTTGCTGCACAGGATCTGTTGTAGGTGGTGCATGCAAGGAAAAAAAAAAATCACACACCAAACACCAGGAAACGAAGCATAAAATTTAATGAGTGGCTACAGAAGAGCGTGCTAAATCTGCTGTGTGCTAGGAAACGGGCAGAATCAGAATCAAATTTGTTGCCCAAGTGAGACTATAAGCAGTAAAGGGTAGAAGCTGTTGTCTATCAGTGTATAACCTGTAAATCTGGTTTGAGGAAGGAGGCACAGCCAAAAGTACAGGGGGGGGGCAGTAGATAGGCTGAGAGAATGAGTATAGGCTTAGTCAGAAGAAGAAAGGGAGGGGCAGAAAAGTGTATTCCACTCAGAGTTGTCAACCTGCCGTAGATGGGCTAGGTTTCTATGTGAGATTTTTTCGTGATGTCACACAGAGGAGGAGTGTATGGGAGGGACATGTTGAGCTGAAACTCTTGCAACACCTTTTGCTTTCTCGGAGCAAAGACAAGAGAGTATTGTTCAAGGAAGCCACAAGCTTGTGGGAAACTTGAGCGTAGGACTTCACAGAACCTGTTCGACTTTAAAGGGACTTTATACAGCATTCTTCACCTCACCGATAAGAGCTCCCCTTGGATCTATGTAAGTCACAGCACAGTGATTCTTAAAAAAAAAAAGGTATTCTGCCAGGTGTATTTGAGATTTTTCTTTTTGGAAACCCTACCTGAATCAATTGAGTTGTCTTCACTATCCGGTTTCTCAAAAGCTTGTATGAGAAAAGGGTGACAAGCCCTTTAAGCATAGTCAAACAGGTTCCCAGATTATATTCCGTTTCAGCTGTATACAGTTCATTCATCGTCCTTCGTTTTGTGCATGTGTTCGAAAGCTGTGGAGTGTGTTTCCTGGTTGTGGGATTGTCCGCTAGTATTTCCGCTAGTTTTCTAGGTAATCTGTAATCGTGATTACACGCGCTGAACCGATATTTTTCTATAGCTGTTTGGAGTGTGACCGAGCCGGCGATGAGTTCCTAGGAATACTTTTCCAGCCTGCGTTGCCTGTCGGTAGCAGATGTTTTACAGTGAACATATCCATAGCCTCATTTTGAGCTCTCTTCCTTTAGGGCAGATTTGAAAATAAAAGCTGTGGCTTTGACTGTAGCTCATCTTCTGTAGTTTCATTAAAGGGGCATTGGTGCTAAACTGACCATGTAGCAGATGCTTTTTGTCATCCGTTTCCAGCTAAATGAACTTATATAACACCTAGTGCTCTTTGTTTTCGCTATTTCTAAGAAAAAAAAAAGTAATAGTATTTTAAACACAAATGTCTTGACATAATTTACAGCCCATGGGTTTGTGCAATAAAATGGATATAAATATTTGTGTTCTGTCCGTTGTGTGTCAAAACACCCTTATGTTCACTTCTGTTTATCTGCCGATTTTCCCCAAAGCATTTACTATTGCCATCTCTTTTTTTTTTATTTTTTTTTTTAGGTCTTTCACTGGAAGAAGTTAGAGAACTTGTATTTCCGTGAGAAGAAATTTGCAGTTGAGGTCAACGACCCTCCCAGGTGAAAACCAGAGAAGAGTTACACATCTGAGTACATCCTCACACACGCTGCACTATTCAAATCATTTCAATGCTCTTGAAAGTCTGTTTCTGCAGTTCACAGGAGTTGAAACATTTTAGCTGTGTGCTACGCTGCTTCCGGATTGTAAAATGCTGCTCCTGGCAACATAAGTCATAACTGATAGTCACTGATGCTTGGCTCATGATGGTAGCTGCCTGGCTGTTAAAGCTGTACGATGACCACAGAGCAGCTGCTGAGAAGAGAAAGTGTAGTTATAGCATTTTATGGGCTCATTTATATATCTTCCTAGCATCAAGGTCAGGGCTGCTGTCCATATTGAACTATTTTATTTGTAATGGGGGGCTTGAGTTGATGTGTAAACACACTTTTCCTAGCAGGCTTTTCTCTTTTCTAGAGCTTGATTATGGCCATTAGTTGTCATGATGCCACTTTTTAAATATGTGTATACATTAATCTCCAGGAGAGCATCATCCAAATCCACTTTTGGCCAGTCTGGACAGACGATCCACACGTGGTATGCCAGCCACTCACTGATCAAAACCATCTGGGCGATGGCCATCAGCCAGCACCAGTTCTACCTGGACTGCAAACAGAGCAAAGTGAGTCTTTCAGCATTCAGCTACATCAGACTTTCTCTATTCTGATTTGGAGCTCATGGAGCAGTGCATGTTATTACAGTACACTTAACTTACATTAGAAGTTTGCTTCAGGTTTTACACATTTCTGGTATAATGTTGATAGACAAGGCTCACATGTTTTCAATGTTTGTCATTTACTTGTATTATTATTGATTCATTGCAACCTGAATCTTATACGTATTTAGCAGTACAGAGGTGGAGCATTTTCTTGCCGCCAATTGTCTCGAGTTGAGCCGCTGATCTTTCTAGCCTCTTCGCTGACATTTTCATACTTTTTTTTTTTATACAGTCTAAAACAAGCACATCTAAGAATCTGGGAGACATTGCCATGGATCTTACAGATAATGGAGCCTCCAGAGTCAGCAAGCTGGTGAGCGGAGAGAGCAAAGACCAGCTCATCATGGCCAGCAATGGAAGTTTGGCATCTGCAGGTAATAAATCTAATAAACAATCACTGTTCTATTTTATTAAAGCCTTTGAGCCCCTCGTATTGGTTTATTAGATGTAGACAGCCGAAGCTGGACTGGACTCACTCCCAGTTTGACATCACTTTCATATGTATATACTATATTTGTATTTAACGCTGAGCTTGTTTTTGTGTTCAGGTTCTGCAGATTCAGAGGTAAACGAGGAGCTGAAGAAAGAGAAGATTGCCGAGCTGAAGCAGAAAGCGAATAGCCTTCAGGAACTTCTGAATAAGAAATTGAGTGAGCTTAAGAAGATCTGCCTCAGAGAAGCAGTTAGTGTTTTCTTTCAACCTAAAATCACTGTAGACGATTAATGTTTTAGACTACATTACATTAAAAGATATCTCTCTTTCTCCAGGAACTGACAGGCAAATTGCCAGAAGAATATCCTTTAGCATCAGGAGAGAAACCTCCTACTGTTAGAAGACGTGTAGGAACTGCTTTCAAGCTGGACGATCTTTTCCCTTACAATGCAGTACGTCACTTTTGTCTTTTATCTGCTTTTCGGGTCAGTAATAAAGTGCCCTCAACTAAGATTATCCATTATTTATTTTTTTTAATTAAGTGCTGCTGTATTTCCTCTCCTTGCAGGACCCTCACGTAAGGAACTTAGAAAGCCGGTTTGCTCTACAGCAGAAGATTGTAGAAGCTGCAAAGAAGCTTGCCAATGAAACCGAACTCTGCAAAACTGTGAAGAAGAAACGAAGGAGAAACTTTGAAGATGCTATGAAGACACTTCAACAGATTGAGAATGAAATTAATGACTATAGAGTGAAGACGGGCAAGAAACCTACGCAGAGGGCCTCTCTGATTATTGGTACATGCTTTTTTTTCTCTCTCTCTTTTTCTTTTAAAGGGAGGAAAAAAGAACAAGTTACATGGGTGACCTTATTTATAGTGGTTTATTGTGTATTGATAATATAGGATTAATTGATATGGCTGCTCTAATTGTTTATTTCAGTTTTACAAAAAAAATGTCTTTATAGTTCTTTTATGTGGCTGAAGTCAGTGCTAATTACTGTGTTATAATTGATTCGTTGTGTCAAACAAAACAAACTGAAGTCTTTGTCTCTTCTTAGATGACATGAATGCAGCAGATCTCAGTTCACTATCTGACAGCTTAAACCTGGATGACGGTAACCGTTAAAACAGTTCACATTTAATTCTACTGCTTTGTTATATGAAAGTGGAAACCTCTCTCTGCATCTCACTCAAACCCTTTTCCATTCCCTTTCACCTCAGACGAGACATTCGTAGTGCAACGGCAGCGTTCCCGTTCAGTCCAGTATTCTCCACGGCCTCAAGACAATCTCAGTGTTCCATATATCGCCGATCGCAGGGCCTCTGAGCAGCCAAACAACTCTGACAGGTGAGACCCCCCCCCAGCTGGAACACTCCTTTTCTTTCTGTTTATGTCTAAGTGGAGCTTTTATTTTGCATTTGGGCCTTAGGCTGGTTGAGGCCTGTTAAGTCGTGTTAAGGCTTGTTAGAAACCAGACATACATTCCTGTTTGGGTTCCTACCTCTATCTATACCTCTTATCAAATGAAGCACACTCAATGTGTTAAAAATAGTGCGAGACAAGCTTGTTTTTGAAGGACTGCTGAAACATTAAGGAGACAGAAAAGAAAATGTAGACTTACTGAGGAAGCTTTTGCAGAATTACTTTTAAATGATTGGAAACTGTGCTTAGAAAGTAGAGAAAATCTCTTTTAGCTGTTAAATGTTTGTAAAGTGTAAAGTTTTTTTCCCTCATGCCAATCGACTGGGTTTTTTGTTGTTGTTTGTCCTTTTTGTCTTGCTGCTTGAGTGATTGGTTTGCATAATCATAACCTTTTAGAAGTCAAATCTTCTGCTCTGTGTTGTAGAATAAACTACGGTGAAGTCCAAGAACCTTACTCCTACATCAACCAAGATGCTTCATCACCGCACAGTAGCCCCTTTTACGCTCCCTCCAGGCAAGCAGGAAACTCCCGCAGCATGCCCCCCACACCCCAGCTGACCCGCAACGCCTTCAGCAGCATCCAGCTCAGGTACTGAATACCTACACTGGTACACTGTACCAGGCGTCCATGTCCAGCTCTCCAGCATGCCTCCATCTGTCCCATTTACCGTACATCTATTTCAAGCCCACCATGATTAATTTTACTGACTTTAGCCTCAACACTGCTGCAGCTCATGTACACAAATACATATGCAAAAGTCAATAACCTCTAGTTATATCTAGTGAATAAAATGCATGCATTAGTGTGGTCATGCTAACCGCTATAAACTGTTATTTCTTAGTCACGGTTAATCACGCTAGCATTTCTTTAGAATGATGTATATATGTATGTGTATGTGCACACAGGTGCGAGGAGGACACGCCTCAGCACTTCCGTCAGCGGAGTGGCAGTCTGGAGTCTCAGTCACTCTTTGCCTCAGAGTGTGATGGCCCCGAGCCTGTGTTTACAATCACCGCTGGAGCCCGCCGCAGTAACAGCACAGAGGTACTTGATGATGTCTCCTCACACACCAGCCAGTCAAGCACAGAATACTGCGGCCATTCGCGTGCTCGAAACCGCCACCGACGCCAGAGGGATTACACCTATGCTAATACAGGCAGCATGCCCAACCTGGCACAGAATGATTCTCGCTGCTACACCCACAAGGCACCGACCAGGCCCCCCACAACAGCCTACTATGTCACTGGATACCCCTGCTACGCAGATCCGTACACCAACGGAAGCTACGCATACGAGGACGAGACTGCGGGCCATTATAGCGTAAATCCCACCTATCAGGCTCTGTCCTACCATCCACAGGAACCATACAGTGACTACGCTCATGCTGAGATGGACCCCATGAGCCAGAATCCATATGCTACACTTAGGCAGGCAAGGAGTCGACCGCCATCGAGGAACGAAAACGTCATGAAGGACATGCAGAGGGCCATGGTGGCCGAGCACTTACGAGGCTGGTATAACCGGAATGCACAGCACAAGCAGATGCCGTACGAGTATGAGAGGGAGCCCCAGCAAATCCTGCCGTACAGAATGACGCCACATCCTTATGGCTATAACGATCGCAGCCACTTATACGGCTCAGGTTAGGCATTACTGCTTTCATTGTTATGGAAGCCCTTGTGTTCTGTTTAGGTCCATATGTTTACATATTTTTGAAAATGACCAGATCTAAAATGAGTGTAAAATGATTCATATTCATTATATATGAAACAAAAAAGGATAATTGTAGAATTATTTTTGACACCCACTCACCTTCAGAAGTATCCAGAAAGCAGGTGAAGGAGATTTGTGTCCTTTTAATTAAGTATTACTAGTATTGCTATTAATTCAGATAGATGGCGAGTACGTTTTACAATTCCAGCAGCATACTGTATAAATAAGTTGGCCCAGGTCACTGAGCATCCATTGTTATCAGAACATAAGGTCTTCAAACAGTCTTATTCTCTTCTGCTTCTCCAGCCTGCTCAAGTTGGAATTCTGTAGGTTTTTGAAACGCACAAGATCGTAAGATATGAAGTATAAGATACAAACTGCATTGTTATTAAATGCATGGAAATAAATATTGTGATTTTATTGAAATGTATGTGTAATGCATACGGATGTGTTTAAGCTCTGTAAATGAATAATAGCTAGTGCACAACAACACATGACCATCTCATGTGGAAATCATGACATCCAAATAAAACTCGCAGGCATACACTTTTAATCATTAGTCACTAATAGTTGATTTTAAAAAAAATACACTCCTTAGCAAGACATAACTTAAATGGATTTATACACTGACTTGAATTGCATTATTCTTGATTTCCAGTTTCTTCAGCATCTAGCACGGGAAACTGGCGTGATCACTTGTCTGTGGGTTTATCGGAATACAACATGGGTCTTCATCCGCAACATGCCTATAGCTACAGTTCAGTCCATCAGAGTCACCTTCCACAGAGCCGGTAAGAGCCTCTAGGCTTCAATGACCTTGTAGTCTTTACATTAATTGTCTTAACCACCATGTCATGCACCTTGTAGTAATTCCAGAGGATCAGTTCACCGTTGAGCAGTGCACTTGGGCCGCACAACGCTCAAAATATATTTTGCCAATTGCCACTTACTACATCTTTGATGATTTTGCTAGTGGTGTACTAGGGGTTAGAACTCAATAGAGCTTAGGACTGTATTCTTACGGTACTGTGTTCTGCATCTCGCCTCTCTCTCC
The DNA here is from genome assembly GCF_019097595.1 of Hemibagrus wyckioides. Lineage (NCBI taxonomy): Eukaryota > Metazoa > Chordata > Actinopteri > Siluriformes > Bagridae > Hemibagrus > Hemibagrus wyckioides. Next base: position 21,628,267 of record NC_080720.1, on the reverse strand, counting down.
CTTTCTCCCACCCTCTTTCTCAGACATGCCTTCAGTCCACACCCTGCACCCTCCTGGTACTACCCACCTCCTTCCTTCTCACCTAGTGCCTGTTCTTCCTCATCCTCTTACTTCTCCCTCCCGCCACCCCCTTCTTCCCGCTATCGGGTGGAGCGTTCAGGCTGTGATGGTTCCAAAACTGACATGGTTAATAAAGCCTCCTTGCTAAATGTAGCCCTTGATAGTAAGTAAAAAATGTGTTTAGTCATGTGTGTTACTCTGTTTTTCTGTGTGTCGTTTTGTGAGTCGAGTTATTTAAGTCTCTGGTTGTTTGTGCTCCATGTTTTTGCGGTTTATGTGGATTTTCTGGGTTTGTCCTTTCATGAAAGTAAAGTTGCATGGCTTTAAGTGTCTGTGTTTCTCCAGACAGAAAAGGTCTTAACATCATTTCCTTGGCTCACACATTCCTAGTTGTGTGTAAAGGGAAAAAAAAACACACAAGTTTTCTGCTTTATCTGACTAACCATCATCCCTTCCATGCCAGCCGCCAGACACATCTTCTAGCTCCGCCCCCAGGCCCCAGAGCTCCATCTCCATTTGCTAGGAGGAGCCCAGCTCCAGGAACTTTAGACATGCCTGGTGCTGTTGCCAGTGGTTATGACCAGGACTTTTATTACACTCAGTGCTAGTGCAACTTGCAGCACTAAACAATGTGGTGAGCTGCATACAAAAACCCCACACTGCTTCTCTAACCTGTGTGCTAAATTAACTGTTCTCACTCCTAACAATCAATTTCCTTATGCACTAAACCTGTCTGGTAGCTCGGCTTTTTTGCACCACACTGCTGGATAGGTTTGTGCGTTCAGTGGTGGTGGGTCGGTGTTGTGGGTTCGGGTGTCATACTACACGGGTGGTGTCGTGTTCTGAGGACCAACATGTCATGTCTTGATTTTGTGAGTTGTACATGTGATTGTGCACGTCTGTCATCAGATGTATGAATATTTTAACCCCATGTTGAACAAACCTCTTCATACTGAAAAGTTGACTTAGTATTAGCCATGCATGCAACACCTTCTAATGGTGTTGAAATCTAATCTCAGATTTCTTCATTATCCTCATTTATTCTGAGAACCTGAGGAAGAGGAGTTATATTATTGCATATTAACTTTGGCCCTGTATTTCCTAGAATTTACTGTGAAAAACTAGGGGTTAAAATGTTCAGAAATTTTTGAATTTTCTGATGCACATTTCTAATGCCATATTTTATATTTCAGGTCATACATAGATGTAAACCAGATGGATTCATGCCTGAATAGCCCAGTGGACAGTTTTGACTCTGAGGATCAGACACTTTACTGGCACGAAGACTCTAAGCCTGGAACGATAGTGTAAATTAAGATGACTACTTCATGCTTTGTGCCTTTTTTAAAAAAAAAAAAAAACTATTTTTGACACGTTCCAAGCATCAGTGTTTCAAGGATTGTTACCAGGCAAGAATTGTACACGACAGCATTCAGTCAGCTCAGAGAGCACAAGTGCATAACAGGAACCAAAACAGGCCTTTGGGACACTCTGGAGAGCAACACATATTGTGTGTGTGTGTGTGTGGTGCTAAGCACTTCTGGAACCTGGCCTGCCCTGACAAATGCCTGCTGTGGAATTTCTTTGGGATTTGTTAATATGCTAATAGCGTTTGGGCCAAGGAAGGTGGTATTCGAGCCAAATAGCCTTGACTATTCCATTGCCATGGAAGGATATTACAATCGTAAATCCTCTTCATGGACACAAAGCAAATATTAATATGAAGGACTAAACTCAGCTGGTTTCTGTTGTGTGGAGCTTTTCCCATGGATATTTTTACAGATTGTTTAAGGAACCCGAAGCATAAACCTTTATATTGCTATTGAAGTTAATTCTCCTTTAGGGAATTTTTTTTTTTTTTTTTTTTTTTTTTTTTTTAACAAAAGTTTCATATATAATTATACTTAAAATTGGATTCACAAGGGCTTTTAACAAGATTTTGCAACAAAATGGAAGTTCATTCAGTATTTTTTCTCCAAGTTACCCCACTCCAGCAGGTGTTGCTCTTCTAATCATGTATTGACTTACTGAATTATTTACACTCATTATTTAAAATGCACTGTGTTGCTTTACTAGTCTGCTGTGTGTATCTATCTATATATATTTTTGAAAGAGCAGGAATCTGTAGCAACGTATTGACAGATAAACACTACTTTGGAAAGGTGCTTGAGAAAACACAGCCCAGCTACCAGCCATGCCATATATGTGTAAATCATGCCTTAAAGCCCAAACTGTTTTACTTTTTAAGTATAGCTTAAGATTGTTACAACATTTTTATTTTATATTTTATTTTTACGTCCAGTAGCAGAAACCAAGGCCTGTTTGCCATTTGTTTCTCTCTCTCTTCAGCAGAGAGCTGTTTATATGTATATAAATTCTGTATAAAGAGTTTATTTTTTGTCATTTTTAAAGAGAATTTTTTTTTTTCTATGTGCTTTTTTGAAAAATGTGTAATATATAGTAATCAGAATTGTTAAGCTGGTTCTTAGTAATTTCTATTAATGAAATTTCTTTGAATTAAAGAAAAATGACCAAACAAAACAAAGCAATTATCATTTAAAACATACATAGCGAATGATAAATGATGAAGTAATAGTTTAGTGAGTTCTATAAAAGATTTAGAATTAAGGCTCTAAACCCGGTAATAATCTTTAAATTAGATTGTAATATGATGTAATGAAACATGGATCTGAACTATACAGGAACGTATAAACTATAGAATGATTACTTAGCACACAGTCACTTAACTAGCAGTGCATTTTTCTTGTTGTTCTTCTACAGCGTGACATACTAGGTTGTGAACATTTTCTCCGCAAGAAGACATCTAATGTCTTACATTCTTTCTAGTGTCAGAGTATGAAGACAGACCAGTGCTGTTGTGCTGCATATATAGAAAACCAGAAGAACCTGTAGGAGGGTGGACACACCCACTCATTCCTCATGAGGACCAAAACCAGATCAGCCATGTTTACATAGTTGAGTAACAGCAGATCACACCTGCAGTTCTCATTCACCGTGTAGGTATAATACACTATTTACAAAATATATGATCCATTTAAAGTTCATTTTGTTATGCTACTTCTGACCGGTACACTAGATTAATCTTTCTAGGTCATGCTGGTGAAACATTTCAGAGCTTAAGCAGTTCACCATACTCTTTCTGTTGGCTTTTATTGTTGTTGTTCTTGTAATAAGCAACATCTGAAAGTACTCCATGTAGACACTTGAAGTATAGTCAACTCCTTCCTGACTTTCTGGGAAACACTACAGCAAAACACAACACAAGCAAAACAGCAACTTGTTCTTCTCAAACTCTGATTTAAACCTGGTTACACTTTAAAAAGTTTTATGTTCAGTAGTTGTATTGTAGCCTGAATGTAAATGGTCACAATCATCAGCACAGTATGTAAATTCATCACTACACTCTTATTCTGGAATAGAGAGGTCTAAACAGTCGCTAAGTTAGAAATGGTGAACGCATCAGTCTGTTAATAAAAAAAAAAAGCTGTTGTAGTAAGCAGAACAAGAGGCAAAGTACAAATACAAGAGTTTAGTCACCACTTTTTATTTGTATTTTACTAAAATTGAGACACTTTGCTTGCAGGAAATATTCTACTGGGAAAGTGCTCGTCTGTGACTTGATCTGTATGTAGTATGTATTTCCTGTTAAGGTCAGATCATGTTTCTGATTGGCTGGTGATAATAATCTCAGTCCACTGATGCCAACCTGGTCTTTTTTTAGACCCCCGCAACAACTTGATTTCAGTAGAGCTAATCTACAATTCTAGGGACGGTTTAAACAGACTTTAGCAATGCCCTGTGCCCTATACTTCCCTCCAGCTCACCATCACAGCTGCTGGTTACACACCAGTGTGTAAAGCCTGACTTGCCCTTGCTGGAACTGGCATTGCTTGGAAAAAAAAAAAAAAACTAAACATCCCACCCATGTACCTCTTTGTTTTTATTTTAAGCTCCTCAGCTGTGCATATGTTTATATTCAGGCAATTGGTAGCAATCTTATGTAATTTGTAAATCTGTAACATCTTTCTTCATGTCTGTTTTTCAACTCCACCATCACTGCTTCTTTTCTGCTGCATTCCTGGGAGAAATTATACTTGTGTATTTTTAGTAAAGACACTTTAGGGGGTCATGCTGGCTAAAATTGATCATTTTATCAGTACTTAAAACTTGGCTTTACTCTGTTTTTGTAAATTCATATATAGTTTGTCGTGCCATGAAAATAGATAATCCATAAGATTACAACCACCTTCCTAATATTGGGTAGTTCCTCTTGTGCTACAAAACCAGCCTGAGCCGTCAGTATGGACTCCACAAGACCTCTGAAGGTGTGCTGTGGTATCCGACACCAAGATGTTAGCAGCAGATCCTTTAAGTCTTCTTGTGAGGTGGCTCTCCATGGATCGGACATCCTACAGATGATTAATCAGGTTGAGTTTTGGGGGATTTGGAAGGCTGGAACTTGAACTGTCATGTTCCTCAAACCATTCATAAACAATTATTGCAGTTTGGCATGGTTAATTATCCTGCTGAAAGAGGCCACTGGCATAACCCATGTGCATCAGTGACCCTGTCACTGGATCACCAGTTGTGGGGGGTTTTTTTTTGGATCACTCTTGGTAGGTATGATCTACTGCATACCAGGAACACCAAGTCCTGCTGTTTAGGAGATGCTCTGACCTAGTAGTCTAGCCATCACAATTTGTCAAAGTTGCTCGAATCATTTCTGTTGCCCAATTTTCCTGAATCCAACACATCTTTCAGACCTGACTGTTCACTTGCTGCCTAATATATCCCACCCCTTGAAAGAATGCCTCTGCAACAAGATAATCAATGTTATTTTTTTACCTGTCAATGGTTTTAATGTTATGGCTAATTAATGTATAATAGACCCGAGCACACCTTAAGTACACCAAAATAGACTTCCGGACATCTTAAACACACCAAATTAGACCTGGGGACACCTTAAGGACACGAAAATAGACCTGAGGACAACGTATGGACATAAAACTAGACCTGGGGACATATTAAGGACACCAAAACAGACCTGGGGACACCTTAAGGACATGAAAATAGACCTGGGGATGCCTTAAAGACACCTTATGGACATCAAACTAGACCTGGGGACATATTAAGGACACTTAAAGGACACTTTATGGACACCTTATGGACATCAAACTAAACCTGGGGACACCTTATGGACACGGAAATAGACCTGGGGATGCCTTAAGGACATGAAAATAGACCTGGGGATGCCTTAAAGACACCTTATGGACATCAAATTAAACCTGGGGACATATTAAGGACAGCTTATGGACACCAAAACAGATCTTGGGACACCTTAAGGACATTTTAAATAAATGACAATGACTGTCTTTTTTTTTTTTATCATGCATTAGGCAATGTCTGTAAATTAAATTTTTACTTCAAAGTTTTAAACTTCACCCAGTTTCACTCAACTGGAACAACTGGCTACTGTACTCTAGTAAACTCAGGTCCACACAGCTCACCGCTCTCCCCAAACAAACCAGGATGTCCAGGTCACAGCTGTGCCCTGCTGTCTCTCTTCCTTCTCTATTCAAGACACAACAGCTGCACAAAGATATCAGGGAGGGCAGCAGCAGCTGACACCGGTCTTTAAAACAAACAATGGCCTTCTATCTGTATCTTACCTTACCAGACGCTTCTTCCTGCATCTAAGCGCCATTTAACACGTGTGTATGACCTGGGTTTTTCTTTAGTAGCCAACATCAGTGGCTTGGTCGTAGATTATTCTACAAACCTGTCTATTTCTGAAGCACATTTTTACCTTGAAAGGAAATGGCTTGACCGTTTAAACTTTGAGGGCAGAAAATAGTCTTGTACCTACCTTCTAATTATACAGCAAACCACAGGTCAGCAAGTTCATAAGAGTCCTAAACAATGCCCTCTAATTATCGAATTATTAGAAGCCCAACCATTTCAAAAGCAGATTATTTTGCTCTTGCTGCTAAACATGATCAGTCTTCTGAACTGTACGTCAGAGGAAGAAAATTTGTGAAACATGTTGTAACACCATACAGCTCATCTTGCCCATCAGGATAATTTATGAAGAGATCATATTCATCTAATAACTGAGGGGAAAAGCAGAGTAGCAAGAGTTTAATACCACAGGAAAAATTGTAAAAATTACCAATTGTAAAACAGCTCTTAACCCTTTTTACCAATACCCTGGCAATCCAAAATCGACTTATCATACATTTCCATCAGTATAAACAAATGAATGATTCTATCGCTACAATGAGTCAGGACATTGTTAGCTTTTAGTGTGAGATGTTTTTACCTCAGTTGTGATAACCTTACACAGAATTTTAGTGGTTGAAGATAACACTTAATTTTAGATGCTTATGAAACAAGCACTTGGGGTGTCTCAGAAAGCAGAAATGGGTTTAATATCAACATTTACTTTGAAAATACAAACGTGTGGAAAATGGGTTTTTTTTTTTGTAACCTTTCTTTGAATTTATTGTTCGTAGAAGACTAAGTAAAAACAAATACTAGGAATAGAGTGTCTACTTTCATATGAGCCATTAATCCCCACTACAGAGGTAAAAACTTGTCAGAGGAACTCTAATTACAGTCTCACAGTTTCGGTTGAAGTACGTAATACTGCTACTGTGTACACTATTCCTGTTCTGCACACCTTCTACAATGGTGAAACTTCTCCTGTCAAATACAGTATGATTGATTTTAGTGTTATTGCAAAGTGGTGAGATAAAAGTTCTACTTTTCATGTTGCAACTTATTGTTTTGCTTATATTAATTTGACCGTAAGATAAACCACATGGAGATATTGTCTCTTCTGTACAGCTGTTGCAGAGAAGGGGTTGTTCTACATAAATGATCCAACTGAACAGGGAGGCACAGCAGGTAGTGTTGGTGCCTCTACACGCTACTCGGCTCAGATTACTGTCTGTGTGGAGTTCCGCATTTCCATCCCATGTCTGTCTGCATTTCTTTTCCTCTCCAGGTTCAGGTTTCATCTATGCATGTAGACCTAAATGTATAATGTCTGCATGGATCTTGAGATGGATCGGTAAACTTAGGCTAAGGATCGACTCAGACCCTGATCAGGATAAGGAAGCAGGTACGAAAGATGAATGAGAGTAGAACCAGCTGATTAAAACTTAACGCATAATCAAATTAGCTATTATTGGTGTTGCTAGGCCAATAATCAAGAACTGAAGTCCAGCACCAGCACTCCAGTCACTTCAGGACACACTACAGCAAACACACACAGCTGTTTGCGGTCTGTTTTGGAGAGATTCCTATAATAGCATCTGCACTCCCTCTGATCTATTGCTACATTCATTTGGTTGCATTGGCCCATGTTGCATAAAAGTCATCAACCTCATAAGCAAGTATTTTTTGTTTATCGAATTTAATAAACTATTAAATAAATTGATAGTATATTATTGAAGGACATCAAAATTCTGCCTTAAAAGTGCCTTTTTATTGTAAGTAGTTGTATACAGTATATTGTACTACAATACGGGCTGTTGAGTTCTTGAACCTGACTGGCCATCGTTATCCTAACAGGAACCTGGCGCTATAACAGGACACAAATCAAATGCACCCATACACCTATTCATATACTATAGACAGTTAAGTGATGCCAATCAGCCTCATGTCCTTAGAGAGTGGAGGGGGAAACCGGAAAACCCTGAAGCATGGGGAGAACAATGCAAACTCCACATACACAGGACAGAGGAGCAAAATGTGTTAACCACTAAGCTTCCAGCAGAAGATTTGGTATTTGAAACTTGGATCTTCTATTTACTAGGAAGGCACTTCAGAGTCCTCTTTAGCTTCTGATTGGTCAAAAGGCGTTTTCTACAACAGCTCGGCTTTGACAAATGTAGCAGCTGTCGTTTAAATGATTATTTAATGCACTTGTTCCAATACACTATTGTTTCAATAGCAGCAGCTCATTCACTAGGAGGTATTACATAATCTAAGGCTAAATAAAAATATAACAAGTAAAAAATTTAACAAGTAAACCAATGTTAATGTAAGGAGCTGTGTATGTAACATGGTAGGAGTGGAGTGTCAGTGTTTGTAACAGTCAATATTCAGGACATTTTCATATTCTCTGTAAAAAGAGAATGAGTTAATTGTTTTATAAACTTCAAGAAAAAAAGTAGTCTCAATAAGCTCCCTAGCTTGCTAGATTATGAATCAGTATGTCTTTGTACACAATTTGGGACACTTCTAAAGACCCTGGCTTACTCCACACTTGACATGACTATCCATAAAACGCAAACATATAAACTATTTAAATTAAATACATTTGTTGGCTTAATCAAGCAGGATTGTAGTCTAGCTACTGGATATTTTTAAATAATGAAACATTTCATAGTCATTAGATTTAAGCAAACTGTATATAGGATGTTACATACAGTATCAACAACAAACAACTTGTACATTTGTACATGAAGATGACCGAGAGTTCATCTGCCATTTTTTTTCCAGCTGAGAGGCTTCAGAAAATATGAGGGAGCATAGTGAAAATCGATGCTTCTGGTTTTGCAGTGCATTGTGGGATTTTTCGGGTTGCAAGCATTCTAGTGCACTGGAAGGATGTTGCGAAGTGCCCTGACTACTGAACCGATTGAGACTCACCCTAAGAGAGCTTTAATTCCTGAAGGGATGAAATTCTATAGGTTTTATAACCTGATAACAGGAACTGACTTGTTTTGCAGAGATTTCCCATTGTATATGTATAGTTACATTTAACTATAAAGGTTTGAAAGCATGAGAGAATGGCTTTCATTAATAAATAAAGAATTGTAATTGTAGGCGAACTGCTGTGGTATGAGGAACGCTGTTGTTGGACTTCCAGGCGGCATCACACCATGCCACCATTGAACAATTTCCTACAACAGCACATCCCATAGTGTTTTATTTCTTATTTAACATGCGCCTACTTCTTATATACATCCCAAAAAACTGGGCTCATAACAAACAGAGCAGGATTCATTAGCTCACATGGGGTGCAGCTTGGAAAAAGAAGCACATTATGTTGCACTGTTGCTAATTCAGCAGCCATATGAGTAACTGCAGAACCCTCAAACTCCATAAGCCCCCATAGCTCAATAATTCAGTCGCCATTTTAAAGGCTCTGTCTCTCAATCGCAAAATTAGTGCGCTGGAACGTTTGCTCCCATGATGCAACACAAAAACCAGGAGCATTGTTGCTTACTATGTTCCATTTCTGGAAAGTATGTCATATTTTCTGAAGTGTCTCGGGTAAGACAAAATGGTAGAAGAACTCTCTGCCAACTTTACAAACATAAGCAGCTCTCAAATGATTACTTGCATTTCCATATTTATTTTTAAATTTTATTTAATTTTCTATATACATTTTGCATCTAACAACTTTAACAGTTAAAGAAATCCACTAGATAGACTACCATCCTGTTTGAAGTACAATGAAACATTAAAAAATAATGATATCGGTTCTTCCTGTTGTTGATGAATGCTACTGGTGAAGTTTTAAGTTTTTACACAAGCAGTAAAGTGTAGTTATGTTGCCGGAAATTGATTCTTCAGTGTTCCAGTGAGCAGTACACCAATACATGTACAATATACTGAGTCATGACCTAGGGAGCTGTTCCTGCAATCTACTGCACCTATTGAGGAGGGTAAGGTGTGAGAGAGAGAGAGAGAGAGAGAGAGAGAGAACACTCTATTAGCCATTCTACTGATGTGCTATGAAAGAGCACGCCGTAGAAAGAAAAAAAAATTCAAACACTTTATTTTTGTAATTCAGTAACATCATGGAGTGTTTTTGCTGTATTCATCTGAATGATGAATTTTAACACTTGATCTTCAGGTTAACTGTATAATAATAACTTCATTATTTATTAATACTAAACATCTTGATATTTTTAAGGTGGTAGCTAACAGGCAAACAGAAGACAAACGGTTCAGACTTTCACAGTATAAATGATTCATTGCATTATTTCCTCTTGAAGCAAGACATGCTGCTGTTCATGACTGTTCAAGATAAATGAGACGCATTCAAATACAGAGAAGTTACTGAAAATGAGCAAAATATTGTCAACAAATTTTGGTTTCTCATTGATTAAATAAATCCCAGAAATCCACCCGGGACGAAAAGTGGACCTTTAAATCATGCTAATGGTACTTGAACCTAGAAGCCACACTCATCACATTAGCTTCACATCCTGCAATGTTCCTTTCTTTTCAGTTCTCATAATCTTTGGTTATTTCTTTATTTAAAAAAAAAAAAAAAACCTTCAAAGAAAAACAAGAACATATCAATTAACAGAAAAAATTGTGCTTTGTAACATATGATATCATGTCACTTGATAAACATCTCACTGCAAGCAGTTAAGCGCACTCTCACATCTTTTGCAGATGCAATCATCCGTACACCCGGATCCTGATCATGCAGAATGAAAACATGGAAAAGTCGCCAACGTCGCCATCATTCCTTGAGCTTGCTTTCCAGGAAGTCTTGAATCTTGTTTAAATTCTCTTCCTGTTGGCCGAGTGCTTCCAGTAGAATGCCCATGGGTGACTTTTTCAGCCCTGCGCTCTCCATCTTATTCTCCAGTTTGTTCTTCATGTTGCGCAGACGCAGAGATGCGTGAGCGAAGATCACTGGAATGCAAAAGGACAAGATTCAAATGAAACTGAGAATGCTTTGGGTCATAGAGTTTCATTTTTTCCCCCCAATACCAATAAGGTGGTGATTCTGGGATTAGAACAAACATCCAAATATCTATCCATCCATCCATCTATCTATCCGAACATCAATTCATCTGAACATCCATCCCAACATTCATCCATCCATCTGAACATCTATCCATACGAACATCCATCCAAACATTCATCCATTAATACATTTGAACATCCATATATCTATCCATCTATCCATCCATCCATCCCAACATTCATTCATCCATCCGAACACCCATCTAAACATCGATCCTTCCTTCCATCCACCCGAACACCCATCCATCCATCTTCTTTACTGCTTATCTTACACAGGGTGCCAAATTGATATATTACTTTCTGAAATGTATATTCTGCCTGAAAACTCTGTCTTGTATTGTAAGTGGTTTCATGTATATTATTATCATTATACTACATTATATCATGTGCTGTTGAATTCTTGAACCTGACTGGTCATTCTTATCCTACACAGGGGGAACCTGGAGTCTCTGGAGTACCAGGAGAGGGGACACCATAGAGTTCCAACACATCAAACACACATACCCATTCATACACTACACACAAGTTAGAGATGCCAATCAGCCTACAATGTCTTTGTATTAGGGGAGGAAACCCCTTAGTCATGCAGAAGTGTCTTGTGTCAGACATTTGGTCTCCTGTTCACTAGGCAGACACTTCACACTTCAGAGAAATCCACACACACACACACACACACACACACGTCAGAGAATCAAACCGCAAACCCAGAGCTGTGTGGCAAACGTGGTAGCCACTATAGTTTATGATCTTAACAATTCACAAGAACTTTCATTTTATCAAATAATTTTGATTTGATTTTAATTTCTATGCTCATCTTTGAAGAAAAAAAAAACTTGGACTGAGATACTTTAATGTTAACTAAATCAGTATGTTGTTTGGATGATTAAGTTTTCCCATATTGTTGCATCTTAATTTGAAACACTGAGCATGATTCTCTTCCTTAATTCATCGCTGAATCATCGATCACAAGACCTGAACAAATTTTGACTCACACATCAGCGGGAGTTTAATCCCCAAAAGTAGAACCATGACTCCGCCAAAGAGAGACATAAGGAGGTAGCTGGCAATCATCACTAAAAAGACAAATAGAGTAGGGTTGTCTTTCTTAAAGTTCTTGATCACAGCTTTGTTTTCTCCAGCCCACACAGCGCCAAGGAACACTGCTACCACTACTGAAGCTCCGGTCAACATGCCAATGGGGTTCATGAACCTGAGGACAGAGAAGAATGGACAAAGGCAGAAAACACACAGTATTTGAGAATGGTGACATCTAGTGATGGACTGAGAATACAAGCAGGTAATCCTAGTTTGATCTAGACAAACACCTAAACTAGATCCACTTTTTCAACAATTACTTAGAACATAACTCTATTTCAGCATATATATGAGACATAGCATTGTACCATATCTCAAATATACTAAGAAGTACAAGAGAGTCATTTCAGGGTTTCATTTCTTTGCAGAAATTAATGCAAAATCAAGCCAACTCCCTCTCTAGATTTTCCCTCTCTAATTCATAAGTACAGCTATCAGTAATTACAGGTGGCTTCACTGCTAGTAGTTTAAAAAAGTATCCTGTGCTTAGAATTTCATCAATTTACACAAAGCTCTGAATCATAAAATTTTAAATAAAGCCACAAAAAAACTTTTTACCTAGGAATTTTCCTGAATATCCTAAAGGGACAGTTTCATCCACAAAACCTAAAGCAAGCCAAAAGTAGAAACTATACACAATACAATTACCTCATTTATCAAGCTGGATATGAAAAATTTATGTGTAACTTTCATAACTTTCTCACATTTACATGTGAAATCTATCACTGAAAACTCAGCTAGTTTGGAAAAACAGAGTGTGTGTAAATCAGGGAATATAAAGAACTCACTAACGTAAACCTTCAGCTATCCTGTGCTTGCAGATTTGCCAATTCAAGTAATTTACCCAGCAAAAATGAAAGAAACAAAGAAATAATGGAAAGAAAGCACTTTTTTTTTAAAAAAGCGGCAGCAAAATCAAGCGTTTTTGGCCAAAACAATAATAAAAATCTGCCACAGAATCCTGGAGGGAGTGATAAAAGTGCAGGAGACAAACACTGGGTGAGGTTCAGCAGAAATGTAAAGCAAACATGATCAGAATGTTTTCAGTAAGTAAAGCAAACACTCATTCAAATCAGTTCAATATTTGACTGATTTTCATCATACAGCTTCCTGAAGTAAAGATCCGTGTGCTGTCCCTTTTCATCCTGTGACTGGTCAGCATTTCTTTTCTTTTTTCTAACTTGATCATTAGCTACACTATATTGCCAAAAGGTTTGGGACACCCCTCCAAATCATTGAATTCAGGTGTTGTTTTTAAGGGGTTGGGCTCGGCCCCTTAGTTCGAGTGAAAGGAACTCTTAATGCTTCAATATACCAAGACATTTTGGACAATTTCCTGCTTTCAACATTGTGGGAACAGTTTGGAGATGACCCCTTCCTGTTCCAACATGACACCACACCAGTGCACAAAGCAAGGTCCATAAAGACATGGATGAGTGAGTTTGGTGTGGAGGAACTTGACTGGCCTGCACAGAGTCCTGACCTCAACCTGATAGAACACCTTTGGGATGAATTAGAGTGGAGACTGCGAGCCACCCCTTCTCGTCCACCATCAGTGCCTGACCTCACAAATGCGCTTCTAGAGGAATGGTCAAAAATTCCCATAAACACACTCCTAATCCTTGTGGAAAGCCCAGAAGAATTGAAGCTGTTATAGCTGCAAAGGGCGGGCCAACTCCATATTACATTCATGTGCATGTAAAGGTAGATGTCCCAAAACTTTCGGCAGTATAGTGTATATTACAGTTTAACAGTATAAGTGAACTTTAAATTAAAGGATTACAGGATAATCAGGTCATTACAAACTCAAATAATTCAGCAGTTGTGTGTGATTTGACAGAAAAAAGTAGCAATGAACAAACAGCTTTGTGAATGGGGTTGAGTAGCTACAGACTGGTCAGAGTGCCCATGCACTATGGGAAAAAACGCAAGCCAGTGAAGGCAGCTCTGGGAAATGTTTTGCTGTGCGTGTGGATGTTGCTTTGAGACGAACCACCTACTTAAACATTGTTGCAGAACAAGTACACCCCTTCATGGCGACAGTATTCCCTAATGCCAGGCTTCTTTCAACAGAATCATGTGCGCTGTTTTGTTCAGGAATGGTCTGAGGAACATGGCAAACAGTTCAAGGTGTTAACTTGGCCTCCAAATTTTCCAGATCTCAATCTGATCTCAGTTCAAGATCCATAGAGGCTCCACATCACAGCTTACATGACTTATTGTCTTAGTGTCAGATATCACAGCACACTTTCGAGGGTTTGTGGAGTGATGACATGAGTATACTCTGAAAACAAAAAGTTGTGAGAGCGTCACATGAAAACTGCTCCTTCTTGTGGCTGGAGCTGGACTTCATTCACAAACTGTGGAGCTGATCCCTGTGGATCTGGCATTAAAAGACAGTTCAGCAGTTTATAGATATCGTGTCATCAGGGTTAGCCATCACTGTGGGCGGCTATATTTACATCCAGCAATTATCTCATGTTTCCATATTGGCCTAAATGTTGAAACACTGCAGCTCATTACTCAGGAGCCAGCGAGCTGGAGCTGATGTGCATGTGGCAATATGGCCTCTTTTACTCAGCACTTTTTTAGTCGTCTCAGGTTTAAAATGTCGGATATTGATGAGTCAAAGTTTATATTAGGTTAAAGAGAAAAGCATGATTAAATAAAGAGTCTCTAAGTATACTCGAAAGCTGAGGATCACGACGCCATTTACCTACTAAGTTTTATGCAGAGTGGAGCTAGTTTATTAGATACACAGATTAAATAGCAACATCATTTATCTTTAAGATAAATTGCTAAACAAATAATAAGTTAATGAGATAATAAGAAATTGATCACAGTTCCGTGTTAAATCTCTTAACAGAGGTGAAGGAGAGTAAAAAGAGAGACTTGTGCATCCGGCACTCACCCAACTATCAGAAACACGATCACTGCCATCGCCATGTAATTAGTCTGGTAATAAAGAAGGTTGCTGACAACTCTGTTGTTCCATTTCGATAAATCGCGGATGTCTGGTTTGGCAAATCGTTCAGATCCAGGGAAGAAATCATCCCAAGGTCTAAGCGGCGTTAACTCTACTTTAGCCATTCCGCCTGCTTGTAAACTTCTTGACCGCTGTTAAGCGCGGCGGATCTGATAGAACTAAGAGTCTCGGGAAATCTCGCGAGATCTCAGCAGAAGCTTACACACGCTTCGTTATTTACTGTGAATGTTAACGTATATAAGGTTAACATTTTTCTCTTAAAGTATTAATGATCCGCAAATGTGCTTACTGATTATTAATATTTGATACGAAAACGTAAACGAGAGCTCACTTTTGCGCTGATTCTGAAGGTAATTTGAAATCAGTGAGCAAGCGCTTCAAGTATACGCCTTTAAAAAGGTTCAATTTCAATTACCCCATTGTTTTTATAAAGTGCACTATATAGGGTATGGGATAATGGGTTTTACCATCTAGTGTATCTTTTGTTTAATGGTTAGCCATTTAGGATTTACAAATAACATTTAAAGCATTTCTATTGGCTGATAAAAGTCGGTGTGTGTCACGTGCTAAATGACGTTGTGCACACACACTTGCGCTGCCTTTCAGTTGTCATGGCCGAACAACAGCATGCAGCCAACTCCAGCATAGGAGAACACTGACCTTTATATTTGTGCAGGTAATTTTTGCTCTCCTCTCATAAAACTCAGCTTGTCTTACATAATAAAAATGTCGTGTTTTGTGTACAAGCACAAGGAATTATAACTGTAGCTAAGCTAAGAAAAGTACAAACAGGCAGACAACTACATGCTACATGCTGCTTTTAGCGATAAATAATAAAGTGAACATTACAGGCAAACGTGTGTGTGTGTGTGTGTGTGTGTGTGTGTGTGTAAGTAAGTAATAGAATTAACATATGTAGCTGATATTAACCCGTATTGTCAGAACGTCACAGTATATGATTTACAGCTGTTTATTTACTTCCAGATGTGGGGAAGAAGATTTCTCTTCCCCCAGGTGGTTAAAACAATTCGCTTCACGTGGAGTCACCGCCGACATTTCTACACCATGCAGCTGAAAACCAAGGAGTTCCAGTCATTATTCACTGATGGACTGAATGCTCTAGCAGGTAAAACTGACAAGCTACCCATGATGCATCTGTTTAATTGCATTAATGCTAAATTTACCTAATACACCACGAACTATCCAGTTCCGCTGGAATTATTTGACAGTGGTTTTGTGTGTATATACACTGATCAGCCATAACTTTGTGACCATCTGCCTAATATTGTGTTGGTCCCCCTTTTGCTGCTAAAACAACCCTGCCCCATCAAGGCATGGACTCCACTAGATCCCTGAAGGTGTGCTGGGGTATCTGGCACCAAGATGTTAGCGGCAGATCCTTTAAGTCCTCTAAGTTGTGAGTTGGGGCCTCCATGGATCGGACTCGAGGATTGAGATCTGGGGAATTTGGAGGCCAAGTCAACACCTCAAACCCGTTGTTGTGCTCATCAAACCATTCCTGAACTGTGCGATGCACTGTGTATTCTGACACCCTTCTGTCAAACCCAGCATTAACTTCTTCAGCAGTTTGAGCAACAGTAGCTCGTCTGTTGGATCGGATCACTCGGGCTAGCCTTCGTTCCCCAGGTGCATCAATAAGCCTTGACCGCCCATGACCCCGTCTCCGGTTTACCACTGTTCTTTCCTTGGACAACTTTTGATAGATACTGACCACTGCAGACCGGGAACACCCCACAAGAGCTGCAGTTTTGGTGATGCTCTGATCCAGTCGTCTAACCATCACAATTTTGGCCCTTTGTCAAACTCGTTCAAATCCTTACACTTGCCCATTTTTCCTGCTTCTAACACATCAACTTTGAGGAGAAAATGCTCACTTGCTGCCTAATATATCCCACCCACTAACAGGTGCCATGATGAGGAGATAATCAGTGTTATTCACTTCACCTGCTCATAATGTTATGGCTGATCAGTGTATGTCTACATGCATACTGTATTCATCAATTCATTCATCTCCAGAAACAGCTTAATATAATTCTTTAAAATATTGTATGAAAATAAAGCAACAGTTTTCAGTGAATGATGATGATTGTGTTTGTCCAGAGATTTTTCAGAAGCATCAGTTTGAGCTAAGGATTGCAGGGGGAGCCGTACGGGATCTTCTGTCAGGGAAACAACCTGAAGATGTAGATTTTGCCACTACTGCTACACCTGAGGAGATGAAGCACATGTTCCAGGCTGCAGGGATCCGAATGATTAACAACAAAGGAGAGAAACATGGTACCATCACTGCCAGGGTGAGAGAATTCATGCACTGTCCAAATGTCTTTTAATCACTTTTCACTTCACTTTGTTTATTCAATATGAATAATGAAAGATCTCTGCATGGGAATGTATTGGGCACTCCTAGCCAAATTATATTGTTGTTTTTTAAATACAGATAATTTTAATCACTGTTTAGTGAGTTTTAATGCAGATTTTAGTACTGCAAGTTGACTTGCATATTGCATTTAAATGTGCATGCTGAAAGCTATCTCTTTATATACATTTATATACAATACATGCATGTTAAAGTTTATAAAATGGATATTTAAATGATTCAATTCTTTATGCATTGGACAATTTAAATTCTAATGTTGATTCAATCCACATGCAGCTGAATAACCAGAACTTTGAAGTGACCACTCTGCGTGTGGACGTGCAGACAGATGGGAGACACGCGGAAGTGGAATTCACAACCGACTGGCAGAAAGATGCTGAGCGCAGAGACCTCACAATTAACTCCATGTTCCTCGGTACTTCATGATTTCGTGCCCTATTGAAGAACAGGTTGTTGAATTTTGGCATTACCATCTTACTTCTTTCTATCTGTCTTTTTAGGGCTGGATGGGACCTTGTATGATTATTTCCAAGGTTATGAGGATCTCCAGAACAGAACTGTTCGCTTTGTTGGGAATAGTGCACTTAGGATTCAGGAGGACTACTTGCGGATTCTGAGATATTTCAGGTGTGTTAGCGTTTCTGTTTGAGGTAATAATCCATTTGGGTCAAACGATTCATGGTAAAATTAAAAATGTGAATAGCTTTGAACAGGATATCATCAGTGTGCAACTCGGCTGCAACAGTAACAGACTGTATGTTGTATTATGATGTGCGTTAGAGTAGTGAAAAGTATGGAAGTATTTTCTGGAAATTTTTCCAGAAGTTATTCTGTTTTCTTTTTTGGCTGTTTACCGCAAGATGGTCTAAAATGAATCACTTCAAAATACAGACACACACCCCAGTGTACACTCCTAGTCCTCACACTGACTGACAGGTTTTTGTTCCAGGCACCGGAAATGCAAACGCACATTGGAAATGAGATTACGATTCCATTTGAATTTTGGCAGACAACAAGCGCGATGCAGAGGAAGTGCGATAGCATGCAGGGTCATTGCTATTGCTATTTCAATATGACAGGGTCATAACTCATAGGACATGAGAAGTGCATTTGTGCATAGATTTTGTTTTCCATTTGAAATTTGGCAGTTGTTGTACATTCTTGTAAACAAAAATGCAACCTAATATGCGATTTTGAATTTTCATTTGAATGTTCACAGTGTATGCATTAACTGATAGGAAATGCAACTGCATATTACTTTTGAAAATTGTTTGGAAAAATCTTACCATTTAAGCAGGCTAAGTATTGGTGAAAAAAATCTGAATATTCATCAAGAACAAGTGAGTTTGCCTCCACAATGTGGAAACATCTGTGACTTGTTGGCAGCTTATGTGTCTGTTGTGCTATTTTACTCTTTAAAATCTTTTTCACAGGCCAATACAGACTGAATTAACAATATGCTTCTTATTTTCACATGTACAAAAAAACATGACAGGCATTATTTTTTAAGCACTGGATTAAGTCATGCTGTAATGTTAAACTGCTCATTCATTTCACACACAGATGATGTACATACAGTGCTGTGAAAAGGTTTTTGCCCCCTTCCTGTTTTTTTATTTTTTGCATGTTTGTCACACTTAAAAGATTCAGATCATCAAACAAATTTGAATATTACACAAAGATAATGCAAGTAAATGCAAAATGCAGTTTTTAAATGATTATTTCATTTATTAAGGGAAAAAATCTGCACAAACCTGCCTGGCACTATGTGGAAAAGTAACTGCCCCCTAAATCTAATAACTGGTTGTGCCAACTTTTGCAGCAACAACTGCAATCAAGTGTTTGTGATATCTGGCAATGAGTCCTTCACATCACTGTGGAGGAATTTTGGCCCACTCTTCTTTGCAGAATTGTTTTAATTCAGCCACATTGGAGGGTTTTCGAGCACGAATGGACTGTTTAAGGTCATGCCACAGCATCTCAATCGGATTTAAGTCTGGACTTTGACTTGGCCACTCCAAAACATACATTTTTGTTGAGCCATTCAGAGGTGGACTTGCTGGTGTGTTTGGAATCATTGTCCTGCTGCATAACCCAAGTGCACTTGAGCATGAGGTCACAAACTGACAGCTGGACATTCTCCTTCAGGATTTTCTGATAGAGTTCAGAATTCATGGTTCCATTAATTATGGCAAGTCATCCAGGTCCTGACGCTGCAAGGCAGCCCCAGACCATCACACTACCACCACCATGTTTGACTGTTGGTATGATGTTCTTTTTATGAAGTTCTGTGTTGGTTTTACGCCAGTTGTAATGGGACACACACCATCCAAAAAGTTCAACTTTGTCTCATCAGTCCACAGAATATTTGTCCAAAAGTCTTGGGGATAATCAAGATATTTTTTGGCAAATGTAAGATGAGCCTTGTGTTCATTTTGGTCAACAATGGTTTTTGCCTTGGAACTCTCCCATGGATGCCAATCTCTTTCTTATTGTTGAATCATGAACACGGACCTTAATTGAGGCAAGTGAGGCCTGCAATTCTTTAGATGTTTTTCTGGGTTCTTTTATGACCTCCTGGATGAGTCGTCGTTGCGCTCTTGGAGTAATTTTGGTAGGACTGCCACTCCTGGGAAGGTTCACCACTGTTCCAAATTTTCTCCATTTGTGGATAATGGCTCTGACCGTGGTTCGCTGGAGTCCCAAAGCCTTAGAAATGGCTTTATAACCCTTTCCATACTGATACATGTGAACTATTTTATTTCTCATCTGTTCTTGAATTTCTTTAGATCGCGGCATGATGTGTTGCTCTTTAAGCATGCTTCACTTTGTCAGACAGGTTCTATTTAAGTGATTTCTTGATTCTGGCAGTAATCAGGTCTGGGTGTGTCTAGTGAAATTTAACTCAGCTTTCTAAAATAATTTGGTTAATCAGTTCTTTCTTGGCAATTAATTTTTCACATAGGGCCAGGTAGGTTTGGACAGCTTTTTTCCCTTCATAAATGAAATAATCATTTAAAAACTGCATTCTGTATTTACTTGCATTATCTTTGTGTAATATTCAAATTTGTTCGATGATCTGAACCATTTAAGTGTGACAAATATGCAAAAAAAAAAAAAACAGGAAGGGGGCAAAAACCTTTTCACAGCACTGTACATATTATCAAGCAGCCCGCATATATTTGTTGCAGGTTTTATGGGCGTGTAGCGGCCGAGCCAGGGCAGCATGATATGGACACTCTGGAAGCTATCCGGGACAACGGAAGAGGCCTGGGTGGAATCTCAGGGGAGAGAATCTGGGTGGAACTAAAGAAGATGCTGGTGGGGAATCATGCGGCTCACCTGCTCGAGCTTATTTATGAGCTCAGATTGACTCAGTACATAGGTCAGTGTGCACACACTGGACTTTGACTAGAAAATCGAATTCTACTTTCTTGTTTATGAATGGTATGTGTAAAGAATGGTTATTATAATGCTGTTTGTCAGAGAACATAAGCATTCATTAAGCATGTAATGTAGTAGATGTATTGCACTGATTTGACTAAATACAAGCCTAAGATGTACTTCTTTTTTGTGCCTTTTATATATATATACATTGTTCACTTACCATTTGTATTCATGCAACAACTTGCATCCTAACTTTCATAGGACTCCCTGCTTGTGCTTTGACATTTTCCAGGTCTTCCAGCAGATGTCAGTATGGAGGAGATGAAGCAGGTGTACCAGAGGACTGAAGGCAGCTCTCCTAAACCAATGACCGTGCTCTCAGCTGTGCTGCGTGGCGCAGAAGACGTGGAAAAGCTGGATCTGAGGTTGAAGATCTCCAGAGAGGAGAAGACCCTCGGCCTCTTTCTGGTGAAGCACAGACGAGACCTTGTCAAGGGACACGATGAGAATGATGGCCTGAAGACCTTCACTGATTTCATCATCGACGTAAGTAAAACTCACCGGCTGATATGGTGTTTTTGACAGTAGATGTAAACTGTCACAGAGAGAAGGTGGAGTGTGATGTACAACAGTATAATGCTTGTACAATCCTAGCTGATAGTGAAAACGACAGATTTCAAGACTGGTTCAAGTCATCACACTTTCTTTGACTTAACAATTTGCCATTAATAAAAGACAACACATTATCAGATTACGGTCATATAACCTGCATAAAACCTTTTGCACCTTTCAAAATCAGCCTGATTTATCCTGAAGTGCAGCCTAGCCAGTAGGGTGATTCATTAGATTATCTATTCTGAGTAAAGGTTGGGATTTAATGGTGTATTCATTAAATTTGTAGTCTCGAGAGCCAGACGCCCAGAGCAAAGTGCTGGAGCTCCTAAAGTACCAGGGTGAGAGGAAGCTTTTGGCTGAACTGAGCCGCTGGTCCATTCCACGATTCCCTGTCAGCGGCCATGACCTGCGTCGCTTGGGAATCACCTCGGGCAAGGAAATTGGTACGACCTTGCAGGAGCTCCGTGATATCTGGAAGAAGAGCCACTACCGGTTGGGGAAGGAAGAACTCTTGAGTACCATCAGCAGGTCCTAATATAAGACAAAGAAAACCAAGAGATGGTTGTCTCAGTGAAGTGCCCCTACCTCCATACTATTCACAGTTAACAGAGAGATGAGAAATAGAGAGGAAAAACTGGCTGTGTGCAGCATAAAGTTGTGTAGTTTGGTGAATCTCCTACCTATCCTAGCTGCATGAGAGCTAGGAATATTTGGTAATAATCTATCAACACACACACACACACGCACTTAAGGGATAAACAAATTCCTTTGGTGTCATGATGGACAGACCTTCCCCATTGCTTCACTTTGTTCATATAGTTATCTTTGCCATGTTACTTTTTTCTTCACCTTTCTTCACTATTTAATATCAGTAAAGTAGTTTGCCATTTGACCGTTGCTGATGATTCATTTAAGACCTAATTTGCCACGAACTTTATATTTTTATGTTTATTTTGCTTTCGTAATTTACATTTAGAAGTCATCAGAGGTAAAGTTCAGCTGGCTCTGAAAGAGAAAACGTTTGCCTAATGCAACAACCGTCATGAGTTCATTATGAAGAGAAAAAAAGATTGTAGGTTGTAATGTAACACTTATTCACTTATTGTCTGATTTGGAAGTAAACAGATCTATAAACTAAAAAGGTCTCTGACGTTTTGTTTTTAATGGTCCACATTAACCTTTCAGAGTTTTATGCATGATGTGCCAGCTGGAGTGGAAGTTAATTACATGGATGTAATTAATGTGGGGCTTAGCACCGATGTAAGCAAGGAGGCAGATGAATGTAAAATAAAATTTAATCACATATAATGTGCATTCAGTAATCTTATGACCCTCTGACATCACATGCTTTTCAATCATTGTTTGGATGCTTTCACTTTTTGCAGTGATTTTTAGATTCCATTGAATTAAAGGGATTAAGACTTCTGCTTTCAGCTAATTGAGGCATGCTTTATAGGATACAATTTACAAGATTGGCTTGACCAGTGCAAAGTCCATTTTCTATGTCCTTTGATGACTCTAAATATATTTATTCTTGTAAATAAACGTACTTTTTGGTACACATAATAAAGTAAATACATCAGTACTAAAGCTGACAGAACATAAAGTTGATTCTTTTAATGCTAAAATCATGGATTTCCCCAGTTTCACATATAAGCTTTTTTGCATTTCATCATTTACATCATGTTAGATTATTTTGTCCTGTATGTCTCTATACTCTTTGCTGCATAACATGACTGGCTTCTTAGAAATCATGATTTTATTATAATCTATTTTTGGTTGCTGGTATAAAGCAGAATTTATTTCATTGATGGATGCTGCATCTACCCTCCCCATTTGTTTCCTCATCTGACCAATTAATAAGCACATAGCATTTGTCTTTTGTTGTGTTTTTATTTAAATATTTACTTTGTCTTTATTTCATTTGTCTAGTGTGGTTCTGATTAGAGTTTTTTGCGCAAAATTAGTCTGATTAGAAAATTGTTTTCTTAGGAAGCTTTCGGAAAATATACGTGATTTGTGCGTAAAGGCGCATCACACCAAACACGGCTGGTTAGAACATCTGGGCATTGGGAGCTTTGATTGAGCAGACAGACGAATCAATGTAAAGATGTCACGTGTGCATTACATGGGAGGTCTCTTGTATCAGTGTGAGGTGGTAAATTCGCACAATTCCTCGACTCACCTTGACTTTCTTTAGAAGAAGGGACTTGGAGGAGCGTGGTGCTGGAGGACAGCTCCTCTTTTCCAAGCAATCGGAGACTACATATAAATATAAATCAACTTCTCTTACTTGCTCACAGCTCCAGTCTGCTCTCCAAAGTGGTCAAGTGAACGTTTCTTGCTTTTCCTACATTCATCGTAGGTGGGTCTATGAATTCTTTGGCGTCTGATTTAGATTTTTAACAATGGTTCAGGACAAATCATGAACGCTAACTGTTTCTTTAATGGTGTAAACATGTCGTTCTTGAGCTCAAACCTCAGCAACGTGAACCAGACTCCGCAAGCACTAGACGACCAGCAGCCGCGAGATGAGAGATTAGCTCGGATCGAGATCGCACTGCTGGGTGTCATCTTCCTGAGCGCCACGACTCTGAATCTGGGACTCCTGCTCGTGCTGGTGAAGCGGCGCGAGTCCATGTCCCGCATGCGCGTGTTCGTTTTGCACCTATGCCTGGCGGATCTCACTGTGGCTTTGTTCCAGGTGTGTCCTCAGCTCCTGTGGGACATCACGGACCGCTTCGTAGGTCCAGACTTGGTGTGCCGCTTGGTCAAGTACCTACAGGTTGTCGGCATGTTCGCCTCTACTTATATGATCGTGGTGATGACATTAGATCGCTACCAAGCCGTGTGTAACCCCATGGGCACTCTGCAGAGGAAGAGAGCACGCTGGAACTTGCCGGTGTGTATCGCATGGGCAGTATCCCTCGTGGGCGCCCTGCCGCAGATTTTCATTTTCTCCCGCGTCCAGGTGGCTCCGGAAGTCTTCGACTGCTGGGCGCAATTCGTGCAGCCGTGGGGACTTAAAGCGTACGTGACCTGGACAACTTTAGTCATATTCGGACTGCCGATCTTGACGGTGATCGTGTGCCAGGTATGCATTTGCCGCGCCGTGAGGGTAAGATTGCACATGAATACACACCACGAGGGCTGCACAAATGCTAGCCGCGTGCCCGGGCTCTCCAAGGCGCGCGTAAAGACCGTCAAGATGACCGTTGTGATCGTCCTCGTTTACGTGGTTTGCTGGGCGCCGTTCTTCACCGTACAGCTGTGGTCAGTATGGGACGACGACGCTCCGACTGAATGTAAGCGATTAATTTGACCTTTTTTTTTTAATTAGTGAATATACATTTACAACTTTTTGGCACAAAAAAACACGCATAGGGTTCTCTGTCTAAGGTTACCAGATTTATATAAAAACCCATATTTAAATGATTATATGTGATCTGACTTCGATAAAAGAATTTTTTGCGGTCAGGGACTACTTACACTACTGAATGAACCTACTGACTAAAATTGTCATTAGATTCATTGTGACCTATTTTGTTTACTACTAAATCAGTTAATCGGGCTAATAAGAACAGGAACGCAATAAAAACAAAAAAGGAACAAAAATATCTGCATGGAACCATTTCAACAACTTTTTTTGTTTTACATACAACTTTTAAGGGTTTTCCCAGGGAAGTAACCAAAGATCCTGAGTGTAGCAGCCATTTCCCCGTCCTGGTACGAATAAAACTAATCCAAATGGAATAGAAAATTTGGCACTGATTGTGCTACCTGCCATCCTGAGGGAGGGAAATGTTAATTATTCCTGCTGGCTTGTCTAACAGTTCTGATGGTATACTGTTTTAATTGCAGCTGCAACATTCACCATCCTCATGCTCCTTGGAAGTCTGAATAGCTGTGCCAACCCCTGCATCTACCTCGTCTTCAGTGGCCCAGGACCCAAGCAACTGTTGGCACTGATGTGTACAAGCCACAGTGAAATTAAAGGGTCTTTGCCTGAGGACGCCACAGTGATCAGTACTGTCTACCTGAGCTTGAAGGGTCTCTCTTAGGTAAAAGCCTTTGTCTCATACCTATGAAGCTGCCTAAGAGTTGTGGTGATAAATGATTGTATCCAAACATTGTATTGTACTTATTACCAGATTAATTTATAGTACACCTTCAGCCCTGACTCTTACAACCATGGTTTGTTGGTTTCCCAAGAAGGAAAAAAAAAACATTTGACTATTCAATGAACTCTATTTTAAAAGTACCAAATGTGCATTACAGTCATTGTTGCAACCACTATCATCTGCCTGACCCCCACCCACCCACCCCCCAAGGCTCACTATTAGATCCTAGATATTAGCCATACTATAGATGTGGTTATACACTTGAACATCCATACTCATAACCAGGATGTGGTCACCAAAAAAAAAAAAAAAAAAAATTAAGTTATTACGTTAACCAGAGGTCAGAGGTCTTTTATTGTTTACTTTGCATCAGTGTGAATAAAGTGTTTGTCTGTGAATCAACATATAGTCTTTAAGAAATGTAGGAGTTTTTAATGCAATGTATAAAAGAAGGATTTAGATTCACTAGCCACATTATTAGAAACATATGTACAATACACCTGCTTATACTGATATATATATATATATATATATATATATATATATATATATATAGATATAGATATAGATATATATATATATATATATATATATATATATATATATATATATATATATATATATATATATATACACACAGTTACATCCTACCATAACCAGACTATTACATTCACTGTCCACTTTAATAGGAACACCTATAAATATAACTATGTCCCAACAGTGAGTATGTGACTATATGCTCATGATGGTCCTATGATTTATTTGATCTCATACAGTTTCTATTCTTAGCTCATTCCCCCTGTTCCCAGGATATGTTCTCCATTTACTACAACCCTAATTAGTATAAAATGAATAATTCAAAAATGAAGATTACATGAATCAAGTAATATGAGTTACTAAAAATGAATGTATAAAAAAATGATGTATGTCCTGTAAACTGTATAATGTCTCAAGTGCCATAAATACATGGATACAAGCGGTCCATGATGTCCCACAGAACAGGACACACCTTGAACAAAGCCACGGTGAGATCCACCATACTGACCCATTTTGGCCAGATTCAGGTTGTTTATATAGATTATATAGAATCCAAACTACTGTGTGATTTTCTTTTGTTCCTGTCAGGTCTGCCTACCTGTCTTCATACTCCATTTCAGTTGTTCTTGTTTTCTTTACAGCAGTCAGGTCATGACCTCAAGCTTTATCTGTGTTCAGAATAATTAGGAGATACCTAAAATATGAAGGTCACTGAAGTGCTGAAAGTAACACCTTCTGAAAGTAAATGCATGTAGCTGAAAGTGTTAACATAAATGTCTGTTATAAATCACTGTAGCCTGTAAAATGATTTAAATGGCTTCCCTTGAGCAAGTTTCCTCTTAAACAGCTGGAATAATAGCATTTGATTGACAGAAGGTTTTCCCTGGATAGTGCTGCTCTGAGATTTATGCGTGGTGTAAATCAAAGCTATAAGATCCATACCCTGGTGAGATTTTGACTAGCAGAGAAAGGTTTAGGGGAAAATGGCCTGTAATTCTATATTCTAATATAATCTATATTCTGCTTAATTTATAGTTGAACAGAAGAGAACAGTGATCCCAGGGAAAATCTTCAGACATGGCAGCAAAAAGTGAAAAAACAACACCAGGTTTTTCATGTTCTTTCCTACACTGTCATCTTTTTGCTTTTAAACCACATAGCAACAGAACCCCAGAAATATAGTAAGCTTTGTAAATGCCACGGAGCAACAGAAACACAAAACAATTTGTAATCTTAAACTACTGCCACTGAGTGAAATATGTATGATTTATAAGAACAGATTTACAAAGTCCTCAATTGTTCACTATAAAAACAAACAAGAATTTGTGAGGGGATAGCACATGGTAGGTTATATGTAATCAATCTCTGTGTCCTTACAAACACTAAACAGATCAGCACTGATCATCAGTCTTGCAAATAAAAATGATGTGTAGACAAAACTTTCACAATTCTTTTAATTCTTCTTTCAATTCTTTAACAATGCACTGTATATTTAGCCTGGACCTGCAGTCTTGGGGGAAAAGAAAGTACAATATCCTTCAATTCTATGTTCTATTATCACAACCT
Organism: Hemibagrus wyckioides; assembly: GCF_019097595.1. Taxonomy (NCBI): domain Eukaryota; kingdom Metazoa; phylum Chordata; class Actinopteri; order Siluriformes; family Bagridae; genus Hemibagrus; species Hemibagrus wyckioides. The sequence goes on along the minus strand of NC_080720.1, from coordinate 21,600,702 downwards.
AATCACTAACAATTGTGTAAACTGGTTACAGTTGCACAGATTCTGAGCACAGTAAATACTAATAGAAATAAAATCACATCACAAGCACCAGAGTGATGGACAGGGGTAAAAAAAAAATACGATGCCTGGTTCTATAGGTTGAGCGTAAAGGAAAACAGCAAAAATCAAGTGAAATGCTAAATGGAACTGATAAAATTGTAAATTTGTGTGCTCTGCTTAGTAAATATGGGGCATAAATAACCTCAGGTGACAACAAAAACTGACATATTTCAGTACAAAGTCATTTTCCCCTAAAACATATACCAACATTCACTAAGCAAGTGTGAAAAAAATAAATACACCCTTCCTACAGTCATTACAAAAGAAATCAGCAGCCATGTGCTATGAAAGAAATACACAGATTGGTTAATCTTCTAGAAGTGTGTATCTACATCTTACCAAGAAGAAAGGTCAATAGCCATAACCTCAGAGAAGCAACTGTTGTTTCTTACCAATCTGGGAAAGGGTATAAGGCCATTTCCAAACAATTTGAATTTCTACAGAGAAGGATTGTTTGCAAATGGAAAGCCTCTGCCAATCTTTCCCAGGAGTGGGCATCCCAGCAAATTCATTTCAAGTGTTCAGGTCAATTCAGGTATTTCAGGTTATCAGGGATGGTTGGCTAGGAAAAAGTGCTTTGAACAAAGGGACAATGATCCTAAGAACAACAGCAAATTACTTTTGGATGGGGAAAGAAGACAATAATGAAGGTGTTGGAATGGCCAAGTGAAGTCTAGACGTTAATGTCATTGAGCTGCTTTGGCAGGATCTCAAGACAGCTATATATAAACAAATCTCCTCAAACATCAATGAACTGAAGCTGATAAAAAAACGTCTATTATTGGTGATAAAAAGAGTTCTACATATTACTGGGCACTTATTTTTTCACACCTGCTTTCTGAATGTTGGTTTATGTTTTGGGAACAAAATGGCTACAGTAGCAGGAGGACCACACAGTTGTTTTGTTGGCAAGCTGCACTTTACACAGGACTTTAAATGGTGAAGTGTCATAGCACATGAAATCTGTATCTGTATTTTATTTGCTCACACAATAAATTACTTCAAATATATACACAATACCGATCAAGAGATATGTTATAACTGTCAAATAGACAGAAAAGAACTCAAAACATGTTTATTAAAGTTAGAATATTCTATGTTGATAATATGACAGTATATTTGCTTTTAATTAAATCTGACCCACTCTTTGGATGATGAGTAATTCATGTTAGACTGTGTAATGCATAGACCTGTTGATGTCTATAAGAAAATATGTGGAAGTATTTAGGTAGATAAACTTGGGTATTCAATTAGTCACATATAAGACACAGACAGTCAGAAAGAGAGACAGAGGGGTTTTTTTTGACTTGCAGTTTAGTCAGAAACAAAGCACAGTTTCCGTGTATGGTTGGTAATGTGAAAGCTGGAAGCCTACCATGGAAATGAACCCAAGGTAGTGTGAGTTCAGTTGCACTGAAACTGTGCTGTGATTCCAGTGAATGCGAACACAACTCATGCTTTTACAATAAAAACTGGAACCTGCACATGTGCCTCATCCGATGAAGTCATCATTAGTTTCACACCAACACACGTGTACCATAAGTAACAGAGGAATGATAGAGTATAGAGTATATACAGAGAGAGAGAGAGAGAGAGAGAGAGAGAGAGAGTGAGTCATTGTGTTTTACATGTGCGTTTGTGATGATGGAAGATGAATGCAAATGTACTGGGGTTTAATATCCTCAAGTGAGTCTGAAACCAGACCGACACAGTAGGAACACCAGGAACAATCACACACTGATTGAGACCTCCACAAACATGGAAAACCATCAGAGTGAAAGCTACGGATTTACTGCTTATCTTAAGGCAAACAGTTTCATTCTCAATTCTTAGTTGGCATTTCTTTACATGCATGTGCTCAAATGTATAAATGTCCAACTTTGGACACTGTAACTATGTATTGAAGTGTGATTTGACATTTTTATCAAAATCCCTGGGGTTATGCTACTGTTTAAGAACCTATGAACTTATGTTCTGGTCCCTAGTGAGATCACTTTTCACATATATACATGATAGATACCAAACTGACCTTCAGAAAAGACTTCAACACACCTATATATATATATATACTGTATATATACTGTATATATTTTCCTATAAAGTATATCTAAAATGTAGCATTTGAGAATCAGTTTTTCAAAATAGCACAAACCCTTGATGTGAAAAGGGAAGTACATTTAACACTGCACAAATCCTGTTACAGATCTACCAGGGTGCAATCACACTAATGCTCCATAACAGACCTGTAAATGTCTTGCGCCACAATCCATTCAAACAACCGAACCATTATAAAAAGAGACATTTCATCTCAGGCAGAAATGGCACGTTATATCCCATGTCAGCCCGAATGATCAGAAAAGCTCTAATGACAACATGTGTGGACAGATTTCACACTGACTGTTGGTGACTGTTGATTACTAAATCAATTGCCAATGGGTTTAATCACCGTTCCAAGAAAACAGACCTGCTGGGGCTTATTTGAGTGCACAGAGGGGATGGAGGCTGCAAAGAAAGAGAGAGATCGAACTCTGTATTACTCCTATCAGCTAGTGTTCTTCTTGGACTTTGGGCACGTGTTTTTCAACGAACACGTGGCCACACACGTTTTCCATGGAGATTTGAGTTCATCTGGTAAAAATGCAATCACTCCACTTAAATGCCATGTGTGCATGACGAGCATGCATGAAAAGACGTATACAGCACATCAGATGCACAGCATTAATAAAATGTATGTTGTTTAGCATCCACTACTCCCAATTAGTAACATTCAAGTGACTGAAAGAAGCAAAAGAGGTTGCACGTGAGACCATCTTTAAGAGTATCCTTATCAAACAATAATGTATTTAACTCTGAAATTTTTCTGTTATGTAGAAATAATTAATAGCCCTAAAATCTTGTCATAAGGCACAAGAATCATAAGGCAGTTCTCGATGGTGGGCAAACTCACGTGAGCTTCATGCAAGTTCATGCACATGCACATGCACGTGTACTCACACTTAGTCCCATTAGTCAGAACCTGAGAGTGCTTTGATTCACCTCACCCTGATACAACCATGTCAGGTTTTTTTCATTAGCATGCATTAACAGCATCCTCTGTTTGTAAGTGTAGAGTGCACCCACTCCATTTGTTCGTCCCTAAGATGATTTGAGAGACATAACCTGTACTGTGTAGTTCAAGTTGTACCCTAAACAAAAAGAGGCCATTTTTACATTTATGTGAAAACACTTTGACCAGCTTATTTCAAAGCTGTGCTATTTTACTCTAGCATATTTGTGTGCTGCTAAATTTTAAATAATGTAATTATTTGTGCGAGTGTGATTTGAAAAAGCTCCAGAAATAACTATATGGCTGATGTATAAAAGGGTAATAAAGTGTCTTCTACATATTAATCACTGAATTTAAGACTGAAATGAAAAACAACAACAACAAACATATTTTAGTCTGACATATAGCCACAAAGAATGTTTAATTCCTGATATGGCTGGAGCTCTTCAATTACATTTATAGAGTTATAGACATTTTATTTCTTTGCACTCTCTCTCTCTCTATATATATATATACAGTGTATGTGAAAAGTAAAAAAAAAAAAACTGGGATGGAATTTTTCTGCTCCTTTTGAAGTAACTCCCTACAGAAATAAAAAATAAATAAAGCAAAATGTGTCCTCACAATGATTTGAAAATAAATGAATAATTAAACCTCCTGTGAGTGTGTGAATTGCCCAGCTGTACCTCTATGAAATTTGCGCTTCTATGATCATTTTAATTTTGATGTTGTCCTTGTCACAGATTGTACCTCTGCAGCTTCCATTAACTCACAGCCACCAAACACCAAACTTTCAGCAGCCATCAGCACTCCTCCGCTTTCAATCTCTGGACTTTTAATCACACAAACAATTAGTCTGTGACTCACTCACCCTTTATATACTCTGTGTTTTCTTTTGTTCCTCATGAAGTATTCACTCCTTTCTGTTTTGTATATGCTTCTTGGACGTCGATTTGGATTGCATTTTTTGGTCTGATTTTCCATGTCTCTTATTTTTGCCGTTGTGCTCCATGTGTTTTATGTCACAGCCCTGTTCCTATGTTTTGTTTTGTTTTTGTTCAGTTTTTGTCACAGCTTAGTTGTTTTTTAGTTCTTTAATAAAGTATTTTCTGCATTTTCCATCCTTCTTCAGCTCTGTTTGTGACAGTCTTACTTTACAAAATGCTAAATCTCCCACATGAGATGGAGCACATGACTGAACTGCAATCTTCAAGTCATGCCACAAATTGAGCTTTGACTCGGCCATTCCAAAACACAAACCTCTCTTTTTTCCCAAGCAGGTTTGTTTTGGCTTGTTGTCCTACTGGAACCTACAGTCATGGGAAAAAGGAAGTATACCCTACCCCCAATTCTATGTTTTAGTTATTTCCATTTGAAAACCATTCACTCCTGCTGAGGATTGCCCCTAAAGAGGCTGGACTACTGTGGATGATACCTCTAAGAAACGATGAAGATGGCTTTGGACTGTAATGGATGCAATCTGTTTTGCTATGATAGCTTTAGGACTGCAGTTGTCACAAACAGTTTTACACTCAAGTCTCCATCAGTGAACAGTTGATAACTTCAACAAGATAGACTTCATGTTGAATAAATTTCCTGGTTCTGCACCTTTTGGCCATAAAGTCCACAGTTATACAAAAGAAATATTTTATCACACTATACTGTGTCACCCAAATGAAAATGGGTTTGCTTTCGAGTAAGGTTTCTTTCAAGGTTTCTTCCTCATATCAGCTCAGAGAGTTTTTTTCTTGTTTCCATCAGTTTTGACATGCTAGAGAAAAATTATACAGTTAAAATATATATCCTGAATGTATATATTTCTGTAAAGCTGCTTTGTGATAATGTCCATTTTTAAAAGTGCTATACAAATAAAATTGAGTAATTGAGAAACCTAAATAACAACTGTGTACTTCTCACCAGCTTCCATAAACAAACAAAAGACCTCAGCTGACAAAAACAACAACACAAAAACACCGGTTTCAGAAGATGTTGATTAATTTCCTAGTGCTCTCTGCCAGGCAATTGAGATATTTATATTAATTTCACTTTCTAATACATCATTGTTTATATAGTGTAACAACAAATTCACAGCAAATACTAGGGCAATTGCTTTACACAGTCTAATAAACAGATAAAAAATGTGCTGTTATTTAACAAAATTGAACAAAAGACATAGCAGTTGATAATGGTGATGTCATCTTTAAAGAGACATCGAGTTAACATTTTTGACAGATGTCTCAGAGCTTTGTAACGGTGTATAAGTTTTCTGCCATGGGGGAATTATTATGATAAATGACTTGCAAAAATGCATGTACTTCCCAGTTGAGTTACTGCTATAATGTAAGTAATAACAGCAATAACAGAAACTATGTTTTTCATGTACTGTATATTTTACATATTGTATGTAACTATATAAAAGTATATGTCTAGCTGTAAATACCTTTTTTAAAAAAGGAATCAAACATGGCATGTCGTTATAGCAAAATAATCAACTTGTTCATTTAGCACTGGACTTTTGTGTTTCGTAAACAGTTGTCTTGAGATCTCCGTGGACAACTTGTTGATCTCCACTAGACTTATCTCACCATCTCTCAGGGTACAAGGAAGCCATCCATCAAGACTCTGTTCTGGCACTGAGGCGGTGGAATTAACTTTCTCTTGATGTCCAAATAGTTGAGTCACTAGTCTTTAAACAACCCCTTACTGAAATAAATATTTCAAACACTTCTTTAAATTAGCACTTCTATTCTTGTTCAATAAATACAACCAACCAGCCAACCAACCAAGCAAACAAACAAACAAGCAAATAAGTATTACCTCTCAACAGTGTTTTGGACTCGTGGTAATGATGTATATAGACACTTTAAAAGCACTTCTGTATGTTGCTATGTATAAGGACATCTGCCAAATGCCAAAAATGTAAGTGTAAATGTAAATACATCTAAATAAAAATCCAGAGAGCTTTCTTATTTTGACACATTTATCTCTAGCAATCTGGTGAGTACATTGATTTTTCTCATCAAGAAACCTGCCATGTGTCTGTCTCTCTGTCTCTGTCTCTCTCTCTCTCTCTCTCTCTCTCTCACCCTCTCTTTTGCTAGGTAGATGTAAAGATTGGTAAATGTAAAGATAGATGTAGATGTAAGCATTCATGCAGCCACAATGTGGATGAATCTAAGAACATAAAAATGTTAATGTAATATCGCTTCATGAATAGACCTGTCAGATTAATAGTCAAATGAGAGGGGAGTAAATATATAAACATGAGGGTGTCAGTAGGCTGTTGCTCATATATGACATAAGTGCAATCAGCTGCTCTAATCATTTTCGAAAAAATTCTCAACATCATCAACAAATATGTACCAAATACAGAAAAATGACTTTGCTTGCAAAACATTGCCAGCTTTGCTGTGATATTTATGATAAAGTAGGTTTTCAGCAAGTAGTGCAATAGAGTGTAGCAGTAATGTAATCAGCAAATTCAATTCAATTGAATTTTATTTATATAGCGTTTTTTAACAACAGACATAGTCGCAAAGCAGCTTTACAGAAATATAAAAATTTTGAGCAACTTATAAATATGAGCATCAGCATAATTTCTGAATCCCTTACAGCTTTAACAGAAATTACAGTTCTCAAAAATGCCTCAGTTCTACATGGTATGGATTCCACTGTGTCAGAAAAAAATCCTGTTCCATGTTCACATGATTGCATTGAATATTTGTTACAGTTTTGCCAGCTGAGGTGAATGTGGTGAATCTCATATTCCACCACATCCCAATGGGGATTCAGGTCTGCTGATTGAGATTCATTGATGTGAACCAGTTGAAGTCACTGGTGTGTTTGTCGAACCAGCGGGAGATGACTTGTGCTTTGTGGCACAGCATAGTGTCAAGCTAGAAGTAGCAGTTAGAAAACTGGGGCAATAAGATTATATAAGGCAATAAGAAATAAGCCATTTTCACCAGGCACCAAATTCTTGTGCCAGAAAGACAAACAAACAAAAATAATTATATAGATGGCAAACAAACATAATAAAAAGTAAAATATTCTTTAAACTGTATGTTGTGTTTCCGAGGGTTTGGGACAGAGGAAATTGGAGGCATTCTCTCTCTCTCTCTCTCTCTCTCTCTCAAACACACACACACACACTCGCTATATAGAAATAAACTCACTTAAGACCTCAACAAACTGAAAAATTAAGAAACAGACACGACAAGAATATCTATCACAGCTGATCAACCCATTTAGATGCACAAGAGGGAAACATTAAACAAAATAAACTTAACTCAAACATAAGACAAATAACTAGCCATAAAGTACTCAGGTAACTCTATAAAAGTAGTCCACAGTCTGGTATAGTCAGTGAATCTACAATATATAGGTTAACAACACACCAGAAAAATATCAGGAAAATGTACAGCAACATTAATGGGCAGCTCTCAAAGCAATATGGTAATGTATAAAAGCTGTGCTTGTATAACAGCTATTCAGTGCATATATGAGGGAATAGGGGTGTTACTATATCACTGGTTAATTTCTCTATCTTAGCCCTAAACTAAAACATTCCCCAAAGACATGTTATAACCTTTTGTACGCTGAAATCAAAATGGATTCAGGTCGGGGATCTGATAATGAAAAAAACCTGCATTGCACAAAGAAAGTGCATTTGCTTAGAAATTTTTATATACACATATATGACAGACCCTAGCTTTTCTGATCAAATGGACAAATTGACTTATCGGAGAGATGGAATAGTAAATCAACTTTGTCCTATCCTTTTTCTTTCACTGAGAAAATAAAACTGACCTAGATTTACAGAATAAATGTATAATGAATGGATAGAACAGAGGACCTCGCTGTAGGCCTTACAACCTGTGCTCAGAGGTTTTAGCATGATTTATTCAAGAATCAGGGTGAAAATCAATAACAGGTCAAAGCGTAGACGTAAAAGTTCAGACAAGTTAATTAATTTAGGGTCTAAACACAAAAATAAGGAATCAACACAGAGATATGCAGTACAAATACAGGCAAAATGGTTAACCAGACAAGGATTACAATAAAAATGATGATTTTATCTGTGTTTGGTTGCATGATCATACTAATACACCAATCAGGCATAACATTATGTCCACCTCCCTAATATTTTGTTGGTCCCCCTTTTGCTGCCAAAACAGCCCTGACCCATTGCGGCATGGACTCCACTAGATCCCTGAAGGTGTGCTGTGGTATTTGGCACCAAGATGTAAGCAGCAGATCCTTTAAGTATTTAAGTTTCTACTTACAGGACTTAAAGGACTTACAAGACTTAAAGGACACTTTTGATAGATACTGACCACTGCAGACCAGGAACACCCCACAAGAGCTGCAGTTTTGGAGATGCTCTGATCCAGTCATCTAACCATCACAATTTGGCCCTTGTCAAACTCGCTCAAATCCTTACACCAATCCTTGCTGCCTAATATATCCCACCCACTAACAGGTGCCATGATGAGGAGATAAACAATGTTATTCATGTCACCTGTCAGTGCTCATAATGTTATGCCTGATCGGCGTATATTCCATACTCTTACTACTTTAATGACAGGTGAAATACTAATCTTTTGAATTTTCACATCTGTGGAGCTGATTTGAATCAGAAACATTTGCGAAACATGCTTTTAAATGCTGAAGTTAGTTTTTAAATAAAAGTTAAGATAAAAAATAAAAGTACAATCACTTCTGAGTTATGATGTTATAGACAATGCTTATTAACCATACTTATAGACCATGCTACACCTAAACACTTACAGTTGATTTACACATCCCACGGGAGAAATCCTGCATGTAGTGAAGGCAATCTGATCTGTTTTCTTCTAGTTCATATTTCAAAAGTGACTAAATGGGCCTATCCTTCTGCAAAAGTAAAAGAGAGCTAGATCTTCTTGTGTCATTTATGTAACAATATTAGGATGACTCAGACACGGTAAATGCCTCTTGTCAAATGTTCTTGGCCTGCCCTAAAACTGTCCATTGATTTCCCCATGGAGCAATTGGATATGGGATTACACCTATTAAACATGTCAAGTGTGTCCTTGCAGGTTAAGGTCCAGGTTGGGCTTTTTATATGACAGATGATCTTTATATGGCTGAAGAGCAAAGAGTAATAGTTTCCAGGCTGAGCGTTACCGTCAAAACATGACAGTGTTGACAGGAAGGAAGTGCTATATATAGAGAGAGTGTGATAGATAGATACTGATAAAGATAGATAGCTGGATAGGGGGTATGGTGGTTTAGTTGCTAGCATGTTTTCCTCACACATCTCTCCTGCTGTGTGGCCTTTACATGTTCTTATTGAGCTTCAGGGGTTTCCTCCAGGTACTCTGGTTTCCTCCCCAAAGCCGGAGACATGTGTGTCTGTGATTGTGCTGTGTGATTGGTTGGCTTCAGGCTACCTGTGACCCTATGCCTATACAAAATGTACAAATTAATTTATGATTATCGTTTCTATTTCACACATGAATTGCAAATGCAGGTGAAAGTAAAATAGATATGGCAATACAGCAAGGAAACATGGGTTTGACAAGGAAAAGACAAAAAATATCCCATGAAATTCCTCAACACAGAGTTTAGTGAGACATAATTCCAGTATGGCTGCTCAGACCAAGAGTAAATAAACTACTAATTTTGTACTTTAAATAAGATTTTAATGGCATTTCTCTCTGTGTGCAAAGTTTTTATGTTCACCCTGTGCTTCAGGGGTTTCCACTGGTTAATCCAGTCTTCTTCTCCAGTTCAAAGACTTGTGATGTAGGCTGATTGGCGTCTCTAAATTATTTATAGTGTGTGTGTTTGTGTGTGTGTGTGTGTGCCCTGCGATGTGTTGGCATCCAAATCATGGTGTCTCATCCAGCACCATAATTATTACTTGAGTGCATTTACTGTTCTTACTGTTGCTTGTTCTGAGGTTTGAGATTATAGAGAAAATGTATCACTGGCTGTAAAATTCAATTCAATTTGATTTGATTTGTATAGAAATTGCACCAATGAACAATGTTGCAAAGCAGCTTTATAGAAATGAAGCAATCCAGGATATAAATAATACATTTTGAATTTATGTTTATCCCTAATGAGCAATCCAGAGGTGACTGTGGCAAGAAAAACTCCCTGAGATGATATGAGGAAGAAACCAGACTCAAATGGGAACCCAAATTAGATCTCACTCTCTGGTGTCACCCAGATGAGGATCATCTGGGTGACACCAGAGAGTGAGATCTAATTTGCAATCTATATGGTCAATAATTGCGACAGTGGGATTCATTCTAGCCTTGGCTCAAGGCTCCAAAAGTGGCAGCTTGGTGGTCCTGGGATTTGAACTCACAACCTTGTAAGCAATAGTCCAACACCTTAATCACTGACCACAATCCCTTATTAAGTTATTAAATGCTTTACTGAGAGTGGTGTGATTAGATTTTGTTTGATGTCAGACAATTAAGATAATCCTAACCCTGCCCTTGACACTAATATTAACCTCCATGACCTTTCATGTGTATTAAGTTGTGCAACGTCTTACAAATTTTCAAGCACAAGTCCATGTTGGGAAGTAGGGAAGAGTTGATTTTGAAAGTAGAATACAGCAGAAGAAAACTCAAGTGTGCCTGCATTAAAAATTGCTTAGGGCTAACCCTAACCCTAACCCTAACCCTTGCCAAAGAAAGAACTCCAGGACCATGGAAGCTATTTTTCTATTTTTTAGTAATTTTTTGTAATAACTAAACCATTTTCCCTAACCAATGAATCTAGCACTTCGGGAACAGTTAAAGTTGATTTTAAGAGTTGATTTTAAAAAATGTAATTTCACATAAAGTAAATTGTTGGAGTGTAATAATTTTTACAGTAATATAGAAATGCTAAGTGCTACAGTCAGACCGTCAGAGGACTTCCATTAAAGCCAAGCACAGAAGCCACTTCAGAGGACATTGATTACAGATAATTCATCTGAACACAATGAAAGAAGGATCTGAATGGCTTAAAATAGGTTTGAGCAACTCGTTGTTACATTCTGTGAGAGCAGTGTGTGATTAGATGATCTTTTCAGATAGGAAGGATCTTTATTTATCAGGTCTGATGGTACTGTGTCCATTTCTGACTATAACAGGCTAACATAAAGTTCAGATGTTACAATGACATACTGTGTTTAGATATCAGCATCAATTGCTGAGAAAGGGGCTTGAAAAAGAAACACAACATGACTTATCACATACATAGAAGTGATTGGATTTTCTTTCCTCAAGCCATCAGGCTTCTCAACACCCAGGACTGAATTGTACAAAAAACTCTCTCTCTCACACACACATTCACACACATGCACATACACCCAGAACTGTACAAGACTAAAGAGAACTGAACTGTACAAAACTCTCTGTCTCTCTCTCTCTCTCTGTTAGAGAGAGTCACTGTTACAAGAGTAAGAATAGATAAAGAAGCCTTTATTTGTTTCATATACATTAAAGCAGAGTAAAAGTATTTTCTTTGCATATCCCAGCTTGTTAGGAAGTTGATGATGCAGCACCTCTGATCAGTAATGCCAGTGCATTAACCACTGAGCCACCACTGCCTCTAAAACGTACAGCATTCCCAGGTGGTCTCCCATCCAAGTCCCTGCTTAACTTTTGAAATCGGATGAGATGAGGCATTTATTGTTCAATTTTCAGTTGTTTAATACTTTATACAATAAATGATCGGCACTTGCTTCCACCTCCTTCTACAATTTGCGTCATTAATCACTTTCTGTTTTCACTCTTTAACCTTTAAATTGTGTCTATCCCCATGTGACAATCTGCACATGTTCAAGATTTACATACACCTGTGTGACTTGTGTAGTGAATACAAATATGAACATTAATCCAAAATCCAATATGGAATTGCCATAATTGAGTTCATTTCCCACCCAGCTATACATGTGGTGATTTTTTTCTCCATTAAACCAATCATGAACACTGTGCCCTTTTGATTATGTTATTTATGGAGGCATCTATCATTTTTTCAAGCCCTGCCTTCCCCCTTCCAGTGTCCCATGCTATTATCCTCATCAGCCCCTCTAAGGCAGCAAGTACCTTACGTAACTACAGAGCCTGATAATGTCTCTAACTCCTATGAAATAATGGCAAGAGCACTGTCCGCCCTTGCCATTGTGTGCACACTCACCTTTGTTGATTGCTATTATCTAAATGAACATACACAGTGCAAATAATTTTGAAGTAAAAGGAGGTTTGGTACATCAATACGTAAGTGTAAGTGTCTTAGTTAATGTTATGTAATGTGTAATGTTATATTATGTTATCTGTGTCACAGTTCACATCCTTTTGTCGTCGGAAAGAACATGAAACCTGGATAATGTAAGATTCATTCATACATATTTCTTTTTTTTCTTCTTTTAATTTTGACACCATAACACATATTACTCAGTTAGCTAGCTTGCTCACTAAAATGGAATTATGGTCAGATACAAGCTATTTTCACAGTGTAAGATATTCTGTAAACATGCATTGAATGGTTGCTGATAGAGGTTGCAGAAATGAATATAACCAAAGCAGCCATTGCTGTACATTTGGCTGCTTTTGTAAAAATGAACAAAATCTGTCATTTAGTACAAAAACTATATTCCCCTCCACTGTTTTGAAAGTTTAAGCCTCCTTCCATCTTGGAAACTGAGGTATCAAAATGATCTTTGAGTTTCCTATTCAGAATTACGATTTGAGGGGTCATTCATGTAAAACTTCCAAGTGGGAAACCTGTATTTACAATAATTTCAATGGCATGTGAAAGCAGCATTAAGCTCTGATTCAGCATGGAAATGTTTTTTTTTTTTTGTAAAAAAAAAAAGAGAACAGTCTGGAGTGTGTTATTTACTTATATCCCACAGCAATATGTCAATGATTTATTAAGGTTTATTAATGAAAGACACATCACCTATGTCAACAGTTTATAGTTATATTTATTGTAATATTTGAGGTAGTTCTTAACATTATAGCTGAGATAGACAGTTTTTCTTCACCAGTCTGCATCCCTCTCTCAATCTACTCATTTTAATGTTATTGTTTCTATAGTAACAGCTCAGGAGCTTGTACGGCAAACAGTCCACATAACCTAAGACTAATAATAAACAGACTGGAAAATAAATTGTTGTTTAACAAAATAATTATTGCCATTGTTGAGTAAATTAAATAATCAAATGGAACTTACAGGCTGAATTTCATTTAACAAACTGCTAATAAAAAATACTGAAACTCTTAACTAAGTTGTAAATATATTAAAAAAAATAGAAATACTTAATTGAGATTCACTAAATAAATTTCAATATTTTATCAAAGTTGTAATATTAGTATATATATATATATATATATATATATATATATATATATATATATATATATATATATGTATATATATATATATATATATATTAAAACACATAAAGAATGAAATGTACCTTTTAGTTAAAATGCTGTTTATTTCATAAACATGTTACACTTGTTACATATTTGCTTTAAAATACATTTGTGTTAACAACAGTTACTGTAGTGATGCATTTAATCACACTTTATTTAAGCATCACTAAAGGGCAAAATATTAAATAATATTAGAAAATATATTTAAAATGGCTTAGAAGTTCTATAGTACTAAAGTATTTACTAATTCATCTATTGATTAATTAATATTTTATATGTTACTTTCATTTGTACTTTCAAGTTCATATTTCAGGTGTAATTAGCCTAAACATTCATTTATTCATTTGTATTTTTTTTTAAATGATTTATTTTGCTTGTTTGTTCTTATACTTTTAGTTTAGTTCTGGTTTAATTTTTTAAATGCCTTTTTCTTAGCGGTAGGAACATCTATTGGTTCAATGTAATCGGTATAATAATCATATTGTCATTTATGTTTATGCTGCTGCAATAGTTTTGTTTCCTCTGCAATATGTGAATTTGACATTTGCCATGGAAGAAAAGGAAGGAGTAATTTATCATTTGTAGGTTACCAACATGCATATTTACACTTGTGAATTTCTATGAAATTTAATACTTTTCTATAACCAGTAACAGCTGTTATTGTGGCCTCCAGGAGCATCCACCCACCTTAAATATTATTCCATTATCTGTGTGTATTTCTTCTTGCTTCTTGTCCCCTTATTATGTTGCTAAAGTCATAGTAAGACTTCACGCACATTCAAAGCTGTCTTTATATTTTAATAAAACACACAAAAAATGATTTCTGTTGGTAACAAAGATTAAAGCTAATGTTTGCAGTACTTAACTCTAATGCTAGGGAAAGCATATATTTATGGATGTAAATTATATTTTATGTTGTGATTTTTTTTTTAAATCAGAGCAATAGATGTACACTATAATGCCAAATGTTTTGGGACACCCCTCCAAATCATTGAATTTAGGTGTTGTTTTTCAGGGGTTGGGCTTGGCCGCTTAGTTCCAGTGAAATGAACTCTTAATGCTTCAGCATACCAAGATATTTTGGACAATTTCATGCTCCCGACTTTGTGGGAACCACATGACTGCACACCAGCACACAAAGCAAGATCCGTAAAGACATAGATGAGCGAGTTTGGTGTGGAGGAACTTGAGTGGCCTGCACCTCAACCCGATAGAACATCTTTGGGATGAATTAGAGTGGAGACTGCAAGCCAGGCCTTCTCATCCACCATCAGTGTCTGACCGTACAAACGTGCTTCTAGAGGAATGGTCAAAAATTCCCATAAACACACTCCTAAACCTTGTGGAAAGCCTTCCTAGAAGAATTGAAGCTGTTATAGCTGCAAAGGGTGGGCCAACTCCATATTACATTCATGTGCATGTAAAGGCAGATGTCCAAGAACTTTTGGCAATATAGTATATATTACAGTTTAACAGTATAACTGAACTTTAAATTAAAGGATTACAGGATAATCAGGTCATTACAAACTCAAATAATTCAGCAGTTGTGTGTGATTTGACAAAAAAAAGGGCGCAAAGGGTGGATCAACTCCATATTAAATTCATGTGCATGTAAAGGCAGACATCTCAAAACTTTTGCCAATATAGTGTATCTGTGGGTAAACTACATGTGTGTGGTTAATGCTCACCATATATACTTATACACTGTCTGTATTGCAATGAGATTCCCAGAAACTAAAGAAAGCATCAGCTGTCACTTCCTGTGTCGAGTGCATTATTGTATCTGTTTATTTGTTTGTTCCAATGTATTGGAAAGTACAGGAAGCAACCTCTCTAACCCCAGCCTCCCACATACTCAATTCCATCAGAGGCAGCTTGGTGACAGAGTGCACATTTACTTTCATGGAAAAGGATATTAAGACAGTGTTTTCTAATAAACTAACAGTGTGATAGTAGTGTAATTGCATACACTTTGATTTCATGCTAAAATACATTTTTAATTTCACGTCTGCATCATGGAATCAGATACAACATAATCTATTTAAAGTATGTCTAGGTATACCTAAAAGAGTTCCATTATATAATATGTAAAACAATAAAAATGTTACTTAAATATTTTTAGACTACAATTAAACTATGCTAAGTAACTTTATTGGAATTTAGCAAACCATTTTCCCCTTTGGAGCCAAACCAAATCCTGTATAATAGAGGAGAAGCAAAAAGACCATCACACCCTTATGTGATTCTTCTAAATATTGTTACCACAAGGTAGGAAGCTCACAATTGTCTAGAATGTTTTTGTATGCTGTAGCATTAAGATTTTCCTTGTTTCATATTCTTGCATGACAGTGCCCCTGTGCACAAAGTGAGGGCCTTCCAGACGTTTGTCAAAGTTGGTGTACTCGGGTACAGTTCACCTTTAGGATGAAATGAAGCACTCACTGAACACTAAAGCAGCAGCTGATGATGGTGGTCAGGTTTCCACATACTTTTGGCCATATAGTGTATCTGTTCTTATTTCAAATAGCCAGTAGCGCCTTGTCTCTAGTCTTCACTTGGATTTCTAACTGAGAGCTTTTGATTATTTGGAAAGCACAGTAGGCCTAGCATAATATCATGTACAACTAATAGTTATGATTTAAAATTCACCCGAAGCTTCGTCTGTCATTGTCAATCAAGCAAATTTATGTACTTGATTCCAGGCTTGAGAGTACAAAAGGCAATGTAGAAACACTGTTTTTAGGAGTATAACCTTCCTTTAAATCTATTATATATCTATACATTATCTCTGAGGTAAAATTATTCTACATGAGGATCATATGATGAGTACTCTTTGCAGAAAAAAAGATTAAATATAACAGAAAGGGGCCCAAATAAAGCTCTTTTAGGAAACTATCCAAAGATATCTATTTGTTGTAGTAGTTTTAATGACTGTCATTTAGACACTATACTGTATGTGCGTTTCACCTTGTGTGTGTTTTTATGTTCGCACCCTTAAGCAGCTGTTCCATGCTTTTACTTCAGGTAGTCAATCGGGACCTTTGACCTAAGAATTTGTGAAATCAGTAATCGGAGTCCCATTCAGATAAAACTGTAATTGCATATACAATACTCAAGAGGGCCCTCAAGCACCATACAGTACTGCAGTGTGGTAGAAGAGGAGAAGGATGAGGAGGAGGAAGATGGCTTATATTACTCAGACATACTAGGAATGTATCAGTGAAATCACAAACAACAGCAAGATCATTAAAACAGAATGCAGATATATAATTTTGGTAATAAAACTGTGGGTGATTAAACCAATAGATCGGACAGTGAGGCCCTCAGAAGAGGCTTCATGCACTTTATATTATTCTCAAGCACTCAAAACTGTACTTCTGGAGAGCACTGATACGAGTATGATTTGCCATTATATTTAATTTGTCTTTTAGGATGCAGAGGAACATGATTACTACTACTACTACTACTACTACTACTACTAATAATAATAATAATAATAATTAATATGATAAATAGTGCTCTCATTAAGGATGCACTGTTTTTGTACAGAGCCTACATCTCTGTGAATATCCTGTAGGTCAGGGGCAGTACTGTCTGCTCAGATATTAGTGGAGAGTAAGCGGAAATGTTGCGCTGAAACTGGCCACTGTAGATATTATGTGCTTGGTAATCGCATGCTGTTAATCAGTTTAGTGCTGATGCTTTCCCAAGACACAGATGAGGCAGACACTGCAGGCATGATCCACCAGCCACAAAGTCTTGCATTTGTTATCGTAATCATCCTCAGCACAGATAATAAGCAGGCAGGAATGGCGTTAATTACTTTCCCAGCATGCTACAAATAGCATGCTACGATGAACAATTCGACTATATTAGCTAATTCACTGCCCATATTACAAATGCTATTTTAGCTGCATGAAATGCTACCTTCTTAAAATGTTGTTGAACGTAAAAAAAAAAATATGGTTAATTTAATAATTACAGCTTGTGTCCATTTCATAGGCATATTAGGCCACTTGTTTTCTAGCATCTTCTATCTGTAATACTGTATATAAATATATCCAAATATCTTTTTTCCCATTAGAATTCAGACATTTCTGCAAGCCTAGGCTTCAGTTCTGATGGTTTTCATGTCATGTAGTGAAGCTGATCTGAGTTTAAAAAAACTAAGAGTAAAACTAAGAGTAAATGAAAGGATAGTTCTGAATCTAATACATAATAGTGTATCATATACACAGTAAATGTTTTTCATTAAAACAACAGTCAACTTTTACTCTATAGATGGTGTGTAGCTATATATATGTTTATATACATGTCTGGGGTTTGGATTCCTGCCTCTGCTTGGTGTGTGTGCGTGTGGAGTTTCTCCCTGTGCTCCAGGTGTTTTCTCCAGGTACTCCGGTTTCCTCCACCAGTCCAAAGACATGCATTGTAGGCTGACTGTATTGGCTGTAATGTGTGAATAGGTGTGACTATTCCCTGCAACAGACTGACACCTGATATGCCTCAAGTCCCCTGGGATAGACTTCTGGTTCCTTGCAACCCTGTATGATGAGCAGTTCAAAAAATGTATATGTATTGTAGCTACATTATAATATGTATTACATGCTTTATGTTAAATAGAGAGAACAAAAACCAATGACTATGGTTTGAAAGGGATTTTGGAGGATATATTTGTTATACTGACCTAGCAACTTTGATAAGTCTATCATTAAAAAAGTAAAAGAAATTCTCAATATTAGTTAAGCTTACTCATTTCATTCCTTTAAAAATTACCTGAACTCACCTTCATATAAAAATATATCACTAAATAACTGTGGATCTACTTTGTGAGTGGGATTTAAAAACCCAGTCCTGTGCACATCTCTCACTCTGTGGGTTGGAAGATTTGAATATTCCACTTTGTTTTAAACTTTTAGTTCATAAGGCCAGTTTGCAGGCTATCAGCATTATTTTATCACCCGTCTGTATTAAGTGCCTGTTTGTGGAACTGATTCAAAGGTTGCATAAAGAAACCTGCTGCTCTGAAGAGAAATGGCTTTAAAACTTGCCTTTAAACTAAGCCTTTCTGTGTTCAATTAATCTATTTCGTCAGATAAAATCTATATAAATGTAGATAGACTTGGTGAAATCCATCTTAAAAGCAAAGAAAACAGAGAGGAAGATTGTTTAGAGTGAAACAGTCTATTAGTTTTTATTGCTTCATCAAGGAGGAGAGTGTAATGCAGCCTCAGAGACAGCACATTCTCACAGTCACGCTTTTATACTTTTTTCACTTACACATGCAAAAACTTAAGCATAAGCAGTTACTGGAACCTACATACTTGAGTATTATGTTTCTTACTGCATTAAAACTTAATGCATTATTGTATTATTATAATCCTGACTACGTGGTTTCTCCAGGAGCTTTTTCAGGTCTCGTGATGATAAAGATAGACTATATGTCCAAATATTTGTGGACACCTGCCCATCAATTCAATTCAATTCAATTCAATTCAATTCAATTCAATTCAATTCAATTCAATTCAATTCAATTTATTTTGTATAGTGCCTTTTACAATGAACATTGTCACAAAGCAGCTTTACAAAAGAAGAGAAATATTAAACTATTTTATCCTTAATTTATTTTATCCCTAATGAGCAAGCCTGTGGCGACGGTGGCAAGGAAAAACTCCCTGGGATGATATGAAGAAGAAACCTTGAGAGGAACCAGGCTCAGAAGGGAACCCATCCTCATTTGGGTGACACTGGACAGTAAATAATGTAACTGTAACTGATTGTCCTTTCTACAACAGCAATCAATGGCCCATGAGGAACTATTAGGTCAATGTAGTTTCTGAGTTCATTATAGACACTAATTCTTTGCTCCCATACAAGATACTATATGTGCTTGTTGAGCATCCTGTTTCAGATTTAGTCTGCCTTTGCTGCTATAACAGCCTATACTCTAAGTCTTTCTGCTAGATTTTGGCGTGTGGCTGTGGGGATTTGTGTTCATTCAGCCACAAGAGCATTAGTGACACCAGGCAATGATGTGTGGTGAGGAGGCCTGGGGTGCAGTCAGCATTCCAGTTTATCCCATCCGAGGTTCATCTGAGTCAGGGCTCTGTGCAGGCCACTAGAGTTTCTCCACATTAACCACTGCACATAGTGTCTTTGTGGACACTAGCTTTGGGTCTCTTAGTTCCAGTTAAGGAAATCTTAATGATTGATTAACAACAGTGTGCTTTGAGGCAGAGATTGGGAAACACCCACAGTGATGATGTCACAGTGTGATAGTCAGCTGTCCAGAAACTTTTGGCTATATAATGTATTTTTTTCAGAAGGAGATATTCTGGCAATAGTAGGTATCCACATATACACCCAATTTATTCCACAAGTTATTTCACTCTTTGTAATTTTATGCTTCCAAACTGACAGACCCGTAAACACTTGACATTCAGAATAACAAGCACTTTTCTTTTCTCTCCTAATTTAATCCACTTGCATATTTTGGCCACCCGCTGCTCAAGATGAGCTTCCTGCCAAGGGCAAATGCTTTGACGCACAGAACATGATCTCCTTTCTTCTCCTACTGTAGAGAGTTTTATTAAAAAGCATTTAAGCTAATCTAATGAATTTATATGCAGAGATAAGATATATTTTCCTGTTTCAGGTGCAATGTTCGGGTATATTTGGAATAATAAAAAAGGTTTCTTATGTTTGAGTTAGACTTGATGCAGTCTCACAGACTAAACTGAACCTTAAAATTTTAACAATGTATATTCAGCTACTTGTTAGACATACACGTTCTATACCATTTAAAACATAAAGCTATGCCTTAAGGGAATCATTGTCATTCTATGAGCTTTATTTTTCTTTTCATTCTTACCCTGTATGCTCCTCTTAGATAGCTCACCACAAGCTGTTGTTGGTATTACATTATACTGTCTGATTGGGCAAGAATTCTCTTTAATGACAAATCTGAACCAATGAAAAGGCAGCACTCAGCAGGGACAGCAGGTGCATCCTGCATCTGTGTAGCAACAGCATGTAGGTTGCATAGCAACAGCAAAAGCCACTCAGCTGCTATTAAAGAGGCTAAAATAGCTAAGACATGCACACTGTGCACCTGCCATTGCAATTTAAAGTAGGGGTGACCGGGGATGTTTTTTTTTGTTTGTTTTTTTTCACATCTCTCTCTCTGTTCCTCAGAGCTCTTTAAAGCATTCAGAATGTGATACAAAGCAGCTGCACAAGTCTGCTATTCAGTGTTCTATCTGTTATCTCTGTATCACAAAGGCACAATGAAGGGTTTAGTTTTGAAGGGTTTGTGTTTGAACAACATCATAAGCCTGAACTGAATGTGCACCAACCCAAACAACAGAACATCTGTGTGTGTCTGCGTGTGTGTGTGTGTGTGTGTGTGTGTCTGCGTCTACGCGCATGTGTGTGTGTGTGTGGATAAAGCAGTTACTCACACTAAGTGAGTAATGTCTCATTCATTAGATGCTATATAATTTGCTCGTAATTGGCAGACTAAAAGATTATAGCTCAGTCAACTGTCTGTTAATGGTGTAATGGTTAGATTAACAAAACAAAACCAGCTAATACAATACAAATGATTTTTATCAAACCAAATGGATATGGTGAAAAAAAAGTAAGTGAAATTAAAAATAAAATTCTATCTAATTCTCACATGTGGAATTTGGGACTAGAGTGCATTATGTGTTTGGTAGCCTAGTCCTGGTAGCCTGTAACCTATGTAAAGTGTTATGACTATCCTTTGTTATGCAACCATTCCTAGCTTTACCTACTGTGGCATAGCTGCATAGAAGAATGGGAGATAAAGTATATAAAGACAAGTAATACAAAATAATCAGGTTTATTTACCTAGTAAGAAATGCTCACAAATAACAATGTGTTAAATAAATTTTTTACACTGAGCTTGTATTTGTATTATACACTCATGGCAGGGTCTTTATGATAAGAAAATTGGTGTAAATATGATATACACTGCAAGAAAATTGCAAGAAAATTTGTAATCACAAATGAATATAGATTTTTAAAAAAATACTGTTGACAGAAACAACACAACAACGTAAGCCACTAATTACTGATCCAGAGTTAAAAAGCATTATAGTGTTAAAAGCTTTATAAAAGTGTTATAAGCCTGTCAAGGCTCTTGATTAAATCCCTCCTGATTTCCACTACAAACCTTTTGATGTGTGCTGTTCATTACTTTGTTAAACTGAAGCTTTAAGAATCCGCATAGATATTTTAACACCAAAATTCCACTACATGTCTTCTTTCCCAAAGTAGTGTAACTTCAAAGCTGATGAGTATTAGAGTAAAACCCCACATCACTGGCAGGCCCTTGACAGTTGTCTAGAGATTATTTTCTCTCTACTTATAGCGACTTTAGAGGTATTAAGGAGCCATGAAGAGTGAGAGAGAGACAGCGAGAGAGAGTGGCTTTAGAGTGAGGAACCTGACAGGACTGTGCATACTTACTGTATTTATCAGCTTGCTCTGAGTTCTCAGCTAACTGAAATGTTGGTAGGCCGACCTGCACACGAGTGACACAGGGTGCTTTTCGCTAATGTCAATGGGTATTGCGGTAACAGAGATAAAAGGGGGTTGGGAGGTGAAAAGCAAATAGGTTCAGCTTGGGAGGTCTGTCAGATAAGTGGAAGGTTCTTTTCAGTCTCTTTCCTGAGCTACATAGCAGGACTGAAAGGAAGACCAGATAACAGAGCACACAAGTCACTGAAGCCAAATATGGCCATGGAATACTGATGTGGACTTAGTATTAAAGCTGGCCTCTCTCTCTCTCTTTCTCTCTCTCTCTCTCTCTCTCTCTCTCTCTCCCTCCCTCTCTCTCTGTCTGTGTGTGTGTGTGTATGTGTGTGTGTGTTGTATACACCATTACAGAGGCCTGCTTAATTAACTGCTATCCTACAGACTACTAGCTGCTGTTGAGAATAACAATTAACTAAACTAATACTACCTTAACACTGCAGTAGTCCAAGGAATCCAAACAAACAAACCAAAAATGTAATTCTATACTATGTGCCATTTCTGAATCAGCAGTTTGATTTGAAAATGCAATAAATGCAGAAAGGGACAATGCAAATCTATCTGTCATGGTTGGCCATGAATTTATGCTACTTCCCCATTGTGTATGAGTGACTGACTGATTGATTGATTGATTGATTGATTGATTGATTGAGTGAGTGAGTGAGCGATTGATTGACTGACCAGTCATGGCCTCATTGATCATAGCCATTGAATTGCCACTCTTTCTTTTTCCAAGACCACTGACCACAACTGTCAGTGTTTAAAATATGCTTCATCATGAGAGTCTTTGAAATTTCATAATTGCCCAAAGTGGCATGCTTTTGGCTAGCCCTTCTGTACCAGATTTGTTACACACATGTTTAACCCTTTTTTTTACCAGAACACTGGCTTTCCATTCCACCACTGTAGGCTAGGTAAAAACAGAAATACTTATGACAAATTCTTAAAACTCAAAGCACTGAGTGTGTACCTCCATATGATCCATTAACCACATTATGGAGTGTTATGACATGACAAAGAAATTCAATGCTGAACAAGAACATTGGCACCAAAACAGACGCAAATTAATTTTTTTGCCTTCGGGTAAAATAATTAACATTCAACTAATATAACAGGTTCTGGAGATAGATTTATACTGTATAGACCGTGTGTATGTGTATGTGTGTGTGTGTGTGTGTGTGTGTGTGTTTACATATAGGAGACAGTGACAAACGGACCTTTTGAATGTCACACTATGTATTCTCTGCAGATAGTGGAGCACGGCTGTTTCTCCACACATCAACGCCTCAGTATGGGCTGTCATTCACTGTCAGGCAGCATTTCCCAGAGGCTCATAAAGAATGTCAGTCCTCTGAAACACTAAGTCACAGCATATTATATACTATTGCTCTGAAATGCCAGGAATATACCAAAAAGGCAAAGTAATTCACAGTATTTTTGGTTTGTGCAATGACACAGTTTCGTTTTATGATATGATTCTCAGTAAAATGAGATAATGATGTTGAAACTGTGGAAGCTTAACATATTTCGATTGATTCAAGGGAATGCTCCTCTTTGATAGACCTCTATTGTAAATAGTGCTGATGACATATGTATAACAAATGTAAAGCATGTTACACAAAGATCTTTGCTTTTTTACAAAAGCCTCTGCTTTTTCCCTCTATTTGTTGATCTGCCCAATTACAGCAAACAGCAAAAATAATTGAAATCTGGGTGCTGGAAAAATGGTACTGTTTGACATTTATCATTTGACATTTCAAATTTAAGAAAATCATAATATATTTTTACCTTTCATTTATTCCACTGCAAGGATCATACAGGGTAAGAAGCCACCTGGGATACCATAGCAACTGCTTAGCAAACACCTGGCATATCATAACAACAACCACTTAGAATATGATAACAGTCTATTTGCAATACTTTAGCCATTGCCTGAGATCTCAGCCACCTAGCAGCCACTTAGTATGCCATAGTTTAACATGGGATGACATAAGCAGCTGTTGAGCCACACCCAAACAACCGCCTAGAACACCTGTTTAACCACCCGAGTGCACACCCCCTTCTATGGGTCACTCAACATCTTAGCAACCACCTCGAATAGCATAGCAACCTGCTGCCAACCACGCATAGTACCAGAGCAACCATCTAGAACCTACCTGGACTATCTAGGATATTTTTTCAACAAGCTAACAATGCCCTAGCAACCAACTGGAAACCCATAGTAGTGACCTAGCAACTACCTGAGATACCATAGCAACTGCCTAGTGGCATCCTAGTACTAGCAGGAACACCAAAGCAAGCCCTTAGCAATACAGGAATTGCTAAACCCTCACAATCACACTGTTTTTTTTTCTTCTTCAGCAAATGCACTTTTCTGTTGTTTTTTTTTAAACTCAGCATAATGAGATGTGACAGGCAGCTAACCTTACACTCTTCACTTTTAATGCAGCTTTGATTTTATTCATCTTTCCTATGACTTTTTCCAAAGCTGTCTTTACCTGCCACCCAGTTGACAACCTGTTTATGTGTTTGAGCTTAAAATATTCAGTGTACATCAAACCCAACGTCCTCCTTCTTTTTTGTTATGTTTATTTTCTAGTTTGATTCAGTTATATGAGTCTATTACATTTCAGTTCGGATTTTGCTAATTGGAAGATCAACATGCAATTTCCTCTGCCATGGCATTCACGGAAACACATGGCAGTTCTAAGTTAATTTCAGCACTCATGTCTACAACTCTGTCCAGGCAGACCTGAGGGGAAGCGTTAGGTGCACTGGAGCAGAGAGGATTAGAAGCACAAAGACTTGACTAAGGGAATTGTGTGGACAAACTGTAAAATGCTGTGTTTAAATGCTGAAGTCAGTGGCTAAGCAAATTAGCTGCTTCCTCGCACTAGAGGAAGCATTTTTAAACAACATGAGATCTTTACCCTACATATCCCAGTTCAGACAAGGTTTGAAAAGGTTTTTTTAATGAGGTTTTTTTTTACAGGATATCTTATATCCTCTCATATCAGATGAGTGGGTTGTAACTGTGGTTGTAGTGTTTCTATTAACAACAACAACAACAATAATAATAATAATAATAATAATAATAATAATAAGAAGAAGAAGAAGAAGAAGAAGAAGAAGAAGAAGAAGAATACTGCAGGAGGCAGACATCACAAAATTTAAAACATTCAGAAGATTAGGAAACATCGAACGGTCAGTCAGGCTTAGAACAAGATAAACATAGACTAGGCAAGATTAGAGTCAAGAACAGGGACATACAAAGCGCAATAACTGGGCTAACAATAGCAATTGGCAGGCTTAGTAAATGTCCCGAATGTACACCTCTTGCACAAGTGAACTCAAAACAAAGGTGCTTATAAAGAGGGCTAAAAGAAATTATACTTAATTAAAAACTGGTGGAAACAGTTAGAATGATGGTGACTGTGAGCATGGGAGTGCAGGTGGTTGCTGGGAGTGGGAGTCCATTGTGGCCATGTTGGTAGGGTGCAGTGAAGCAGAGTTTGTGATGTGCTGCCATATGGCATGGCAATTAAATATTGTTCCAATGATAAAAATTAAGATGGTAGAAAACCAAGGTTTAGTTCTTCCACTAAACCTTGCAAATCTTAATTTGCTCTGCGTCTGGCAAATACACTTTTAGGATTTCATATGTACACATTTCTTTGTTTTATTATGATCATAACTAGTTCTAAAGTGAATCTGTTTTTAGTGGAATATCACATACAACAGGTGAATGAAGAGGTAACCACTGAGACTAACCAGAATCACATTTTGAGAATTATGCCCTTAAACTCGCCTTTTATTATTTAGTTATTCATCTTAAAGCATTTCATTCACAATTATTCACTAACTACAGCGACACATATAGTAAAGGTATGTAGTTATAAGAGATGTGCATGTAAGTCTGGACACACCGCTGGATTCAGGAGTTAAGTACAGTTTAATCATCTGTAATTCACACTGACTGGATATTTTGTTCACATTCAGGTAAGATCAGACATGTTAGGAACATCAGAGTATAAGCCATCTCTTTACCCTTTCCAGTGAGCATAATTGTGAAAATGCTTCATTGCTGAATTCTGCTGTCTCCTTTGACATTGTCTGGTTAAAGGTCACATGATCAATAAACTATCCTCCAGGCCAGGTACCTACTGTACCCCTGTTCTGAATGCTGCACATATACCCCTGATATTAGAGACTGTCTTTTGCCATCTATTATTTTCTGAAATTCCATGTCTCTTCCTAACATCTAACACACAAAGATGAATATTGCTGCAGGACCAACAATGACACATCATTTATCCTGGTGAATTCCACAAAGAAGCAACAAGCCAGGTTTCAGAGATACAAACGAAACAACAGAGTACTCAACAATAAGCCAGTGTTCTTCTGGTCTTTATTTACTCTGTGAGGTCATCTAACCTTTATTTTGAACTCCACATGGACAAGTTACCAGGTCAGGAAGTGTCCCTGAGTGTAGTCTTGCTGTGTTGCACAGGGAGGGGCAAATGTTTGGTACTTAAACCCCTCAGAAGCCTAGTGAGTGTTAAAGCTCATAGTGTTGTACTCTTTAGCTTAATGTAAATGTTAGTGTAAAACACATTAATACTTGGACCCATGTGTAAAGGGCTCATTTGCAAAATTGCTAATCAAAAGTTTCCAAGCTCAACCTTGAAGGTAGATGTAAATTTACTGATCCAAACAGGCAGTGGGTGGAGGTTATTTATCAAACATCAAAGTGACAAACCTCAACATGCTCATTGCTTGCGTAATGGTTCATAAGTGGTTTTGACTTTAATGCTCTATTAAACAGTGAATCATTATTTACATGAAGGTAGCAAAAAACTGTTAGAGGTGTTAGACTAGAAACCTATTCAGCCTTGAGGCTAGATAGTGTTATCTTGTAACTTTCTTTCTTTCTTTCTTTCTTTCTTTCTTTCTTTCTTTCTTTCTTTCTTTCTTTCTTTCTTTCTTTCCTTTTTATGAATCCCAATAATAAATTAATATTCTAAACTGGTATAACTAATAAACCTTACTTCAGACTACTGAATCATGAGGTTGCTCAACCTCAAGTCAGACACTGCAATTTGATCGTAGTTGGTAACAAAGTACTGTTACTTTCCACAAGTATTTTTCAGCCTAATACAAAGAACAGAGTTTGGACTACACAGCCCACTTGTGGACCCTAGTGGATGATTTCTTACTGTCAAACTATCTCATAAACCCTGCTGGCTATAAACATAGGGCTGCAATGATTAGTCAACACAATCAATTACACTGATATGAAAAAAATATTGACATGGATTGATATAAATTTACACATCGTTTACGTTGTATTTACAATAATAGGATATTATAATTTAAGAAGCCTGGTAGAATGTAATAAGCTCTAGAGGACAACAGCAGTTTTAGTACTATTGCACCATAGAGTATGACACAAAAACACTGATTACACAGCATACAGTATACAAGCATCCTGGATACATCCAGATTAAAAAAGGGTTTAAAAGTCAAAATGTTTGTGCCAAGATCATATAAATTTAGTATAGCATCATGTTAATTAAGGCACTTCATTTATCTTTTAAAAATATGGTACTAAAATATTAGTAGTGATTCCTTTGTTTAATGAGACCATTTAAGTTTGTTTTAATTTTGGCTTTTTTTTTTTGGTTCAAGTGGATAAGGCTCTGAGTTGTTTCTCGGAAGGTTGAGGTTCAAGCCCCAGCCCTGCCAAACTACCTCTGTTGGGATCCTAAGCAAGGCCCTCAGCCCTCTCTGCTCCTGGGTGCTGTATCATGGCTGACCCTGCTCTTTGACCACAACTTCTGAAGTTAGGATATGCGAATGCTGTAATGTATAAGTGACAAATAAAGGCTTCTTCTAAATTAATTCACAAGAATAATAAACTAATAGATAGCTAGAGAGCTAGATAGCTAGATGGATGGATAGATAGATAGATAGATAGATAGATAGATAGATAGATAGATAGATAGATAGATAGATAGATAGATAGATAGATAGATAGATAGATAGATAGAGCAGCCCTACTGATAAACTTTTCATACACACTCTTTCTGTTTGGATCCAGTTGTAACAACAAATTTACAACTTCATTCCAACTAGTCAGTAATCTCATGGCTAACGCGCAGAAACTGACTAGAATAAGCAACATTCTAGATTAAAATAAGAATCAGATCATTGTATATGTCTCACTCCAAATTCTGTTCTGTAATACTACTACTAGTGAGAGAAAAAGACTCAGTGTCTGTCTCTTTCTCTGGTTTTGACCTTAGTCTGTTTCACCCATTCCCCATGAAGTCTCACCTGTTTGCTGATGGTCTGACCTTCTGCCTGTTTATATGAGCACTGCCAGCTCTTTCTAGCTCGTCTGCTTTGATTACTTTTAATAAAACCCAAACCAGCACCTGCTTTCTCCTGTCTGCACTTTATTACTTGGCAGAAGTCTCAATGAGGTTGAAGAGGAAACTATTGGCGGCACAGACCAATAATTGTCATAAGGGCATGATTCATATCTTAGCTACTTGGGTTTGTGTAATGCTTCAAATTCATTATTTTAAGAATTTGCTTAAAGGTTTATGAAGATGAAGAATAAAATACGTTTTCTTACCAAACCTTTGCAACCAGCCCTATTAAATGAGTGAGAGGACTATTCAGCTCTAGCATATTCCTTTTTCCTTCTCTCCTAACCTAAAGGTAGCTAGGTAACAAGTAGGTAACCACTAACTATCATCCTGTATCATATCTTTATTGTGGTACAGTACTGAAAGTGTAAATAATGAACAAGAAAATACATGTACGCAGTGCTAATCTAAAACTGATGTATGTACATGTTTTATATTTCCATTCATCCTTCCATCCATTCTCTGTACTGCTTACGCTAGTTTGGAGGCCTGGCATCTATCCACAAGGCAGGATGGGGTGCCAACACATCACAGAGCTCGATCACACACACACTCACACACCCATTCACACATTCACACACTACAGACAAGTTAAAGATGCCAATCAGCTACAGCACATGTCTTTGGACTGTGGCATGGAACTCCCAAAGCACAGGGAGGGAATTCAAACTCCACACACAGAGGGCGGAGGTGGGAATCGAACCCCAGTGGTATGAAGCAAACATTTTAACCATGTCCACTTCTTTTGGATGTATGTTTTCTTATTCTCCTTTATACTTTAAGAATAATCTAATTTAAGTCAATTTAGGACATTTATTTTGGCTTTTAAAAATATACAAAAATACAAATGAAAAAAAAGGAACAGTATAAAACTTCCATGCAATGACTGGAAAACAATAAATACATATAAAATTGAAAATTAAAATTGAAATAAAGTTTTAAAATGAGCGAAATAGTCTGCCAATAGAAAAACAAAAGGTAAAGTTTAAATATGCCCACAAATAGGCTTCCCAGTCTTATATTTAGTTTATTATAATCTTTAAGAAATAAGAAATAAAAAATAAATTTGACTAGATTTAAAATATTTTTTTTTTATGTGTGCTTTTTGAAATGTGATGTTCAAAAATCACATATGGGTGAAAAGCACACTGGTATGATAGCATTTTATCCACAAAAATCTTCATTGTTTTACACTGTTGTAGGTTTTTGACCAGTAGTGTTTGCACCTCTGGTCATTAGCTCACAATGAAGTTGTCTAGCAAGGTCCATATCTATATGTTCTGTAGCTATAACATCATATGTTATCTCCTCTAGGGCAGGGATCTAGGGCACTTGTGGTCCTCATACTCCCTTGGCCATACTTCTGTGAAAACTCTGCGCAAGCAAATTACATGGGGTGAGGCCATTTATGAATAATTCAGTGGGTAATATCTCTCACTGCTGACATAGCAGAGGAGTGACTCGGATCTCTGATGCTCCATTTGTGAAATGAGAAATGCTGGAGGCCCTGCTCTTAATGTAAAAAGCTATGCCTTAATTAGGGGTTCTAATGTTCTTTAATATCTAATCTAATATCTCTCAACACTTCATACGATTATACTAAAAAACTGAAGCGGTGAATATGTGCTCTTGGCATGCCAGATATTGGATGTTTGTGTGCAGCTGTCAAATCTGGAGTTAGCTATTTTACATATGTAGGAAAGTGTATTTCTACACACACACACACACACACACACACTGACAGAAAAAACCCCTACCACCCAGGTTTCACCCATCTGCAGCTTCCTGTCAGCATGTCATATCCTGTCTGAACTACTGCCTGTCTCCTGAGGGGCTCCAAACACAAACATATGGTGTTCATCACACAGAGGAGAAACAGAAACAGTGAAGGCTGGACATGACAATCCCATTCTCTTCCTGTTAGCTATAAAATTGCATATCTATGACCTTAAATTGTTTTGATTAAAATCTCAGCACTACACTTTCACAATTAAAGGGTGTACTAGACTTGCCTTGTGACTTGGGTGGTACCCCTACCTTTTTGTATCTTTAACTGTACATCATATGTACCATTCTAACTAAAACCTGCCAACTAGGAATATTGTAGTAAACTACACTGCAGTGTAATGTAAACTAACATCCATTCCATCCCATCCATTCTCTACATCGCTTGTCCCACTGGGTCAAGGGGAACCTGGAGTCTATCCCAGGAGACTCAGGACACAAGGCAGGGTACACCTTGGACAGGATGCCAGTTTCACACACTATGGACAATTTAGAGATACCAGTCAGCCACATAAACAAATATGCAAATGGAAAAAAATTTACCTTACTACTTCAAGCTCACTTTGAAGAATGTTTCTGTTATGCAACCATTATTCATTATCCATTACACTGATTGTTTTATAAAATGTAGCAATTTTTTTTATTGCAGGTCTGTCAGTAGAGGATCTTCATTATATAATATGGAATGGAAAACACATGCTATTGAACAGTCTGTTATAGAATTTTGCCAAAATGTTTGGGACATTGGAATCATCTAGTGCAATATGATAAGCTGATGTTCTTAGGCTGCTCTCTGTCCCTGGGTCGCCACAGCAGATCTTCTGATCCACATATTTGATTTAGTACAGGTTTGATGCCAGATGCCCTTCCTGACACAACAATACAATTTTTTTTTTTTTAATCTAGGCTTGGCACTGATAATTAACCCCTCAATGGCTGTGTTGGGTTCCTGCCCCGGAATTGAACCAGGCCACAATTGTGAGAGCATGGGATTCCAGTACAATGTACAACTACTAGTACTACAATCCTAGTTCAATATGACAAGTATTAGTATTGACATACTGCTATAAACAGCATCTCCAGCACCACCACACTGAGCACTGGAGCTCCTCAGGGCTGTGTCCTCAGTCCACTGCTGTTCACTCTGCTGACTCACGACTGTGCAGCAATGCACAGATCCAACCACATCGTCAAGTTCGCCAATGACATGACCGTGGTGGGTCTCATCAGTAAGAACGATGAGTCAGCATACAGAGAGGAGGTGCAGCGGCTAACAGCCTGGTGTAGAGCCAACAACCTCTCCCTGAACGTCGACAAGACTAAAGAGAAAGTTGTTGACTTCAGGAGAGCACAGAATGTCCATCTGACACTCTGACCATCTGAGGATCTGTCCATCGACGGATCCTCGGTGGAGATCATCAAGAGCACCAAATTCATTTGTGTTCATCTGGCGGAGAACCTCACCTGGTCACTCAACACCAGCTCCATCACCAAGAAAGCCCAGCAGTGCCTCTACTTCCTGAGGAGGTTGAGAATAGCCCACCTCCCTGTATTCTACAGAGGGACCATCGAGAGCATCCTGAGCAGCTGCAACACTGCCTGGTTTGGGAACTGCACCGTCTCGTATCGCAAGACCCTTCAGCGAATAGTGAGGACAGCTGAGAAGATCATCAGAGTCTCTCTTCCCTCTATCACAGACATTTACACCGCACGCTGCATCCGCAAAACTAACAGCATTGTGGATGACCCCAAAGAGGTACCGGAGCATTCGGGCCCTCACAACCAGACTGTGTAACAGTTTCTTTCCTCAAGCCATCAGGCTCCTCAACACCCAGGACTGAACTGTACGAAATTCTCGCTCTCTCTCTCTCTCTCTCTCTCTCTCTCTCACACACACACACACACACACTCAGGACTGAACTGTATAAAACTCTCTGTCTCTCCCTCACACATACATGCACACACACACACACACACACACAAACACACACACTCTCTTTCTCTCACCTGAGTGGACACACACACACACGCACACACACACACACACATACACACACACACATAATTTATTTTATTCATTACTTATTGCACTACCTCAACCTGTCATCTGCTGCTATAGTTATTTTTATGTTTATTTCTATTCACACTACCTCAACCGCTGCTATTATATTTTTGCACAATATTTTTACATTTCATTTTATTTTATTTCATTTCACTTACATTCCATTACACATTGTCGGCGCTAAGTGTCCTGTGTTTTTGTGTTGTCTTTCTTGCATTTATTGTTTTTTGCTGTTTTTTGTTTTGTTTTGTTTTTTGTTTTATTGTCTTGTTGTTGGTCTGTTTGCACATAGCTGCACACTTTGCACTTTATGTGGCTTGGACAAACTTCTGTCCTAGCTCTGTGTTGTTGTTTTTTTGTGTTTGAACTTTATGTTGTATGTTTATGTAGCACCAGGTCCTGGAGAAATGTTATTTCATTTCACTATGTACTGCGTCAGCTATATGCGGTTGAAATGATAATAAAGATTCTTGAATCTTGAATCTTGAATCTTGAAAATTAAATGCTCTAAAACTAGCTAAACACTCACCAATCATAGTATATAGATTAAAAATAATCTGCTACTCTCCTCTAGGTGATAATTGTTTAAGATAAATGGCTTTTGGATATTAGTAAAATAAACCTGGCTCTGTTTGATAAATGTGGTTGTGATACAAACTTGATAGTATGTATAATGATATTATACAGTATATAAAACTCATGTTTACTTCCTCCTTATTAACTGTTAACCTAAATGTCATTAACATTGAAGTTACTCTGTTCTAAGATTATTAATATAATTACCTGCGTATTAAACATCTTAAATTTCAGTTTCAAAGAGGAGGGGCAAAGACAGTTGTTTGAGTTGCAAGTAAGCCATGAGTTCGGCCTAGGGCTGAATTGTATAGCACCATAATATTAATAGTTAAATATTTTTGATAATATTGATATATATTTTCCTGAAGAATGCTTTTCTGAAAGCACACTGGGTATTGCTAATAATTTTATGACACTAATCATGCTTACTCCTTAACTTCTCATTAAATTGTATTT
Source organism: Hemibagrus wyckioides (assembly GCF_019097595.1). NCBI lineage: Eukaryota > Metazoa > Chordata > Actinopteri > Siluriformes > Bagridae > Hemibagrus > Hemibagrus wyckioides. The sequence continues at coordinate 21,567,255 of NC_080720.1, read as the reverse complement.
ATTTTTATTGTCTCTCTCTCTCTCTCTCTTTTTTTTTTAGCAAAGCCAAATATTGTGATAAATAATGTGTATCTTGTCAATGCTGAGTATCTCCATATACCACTTTAACTCCTGTACACCTGCTCATTTATACAGTTATACAATCATGTGGCAGCAGCACAGTGTATAAAATCATGAAGATACATGTAAAGAACTTCAGTTAATGTTCACATGAAAGTGAAGGAAGAAATGTCTGAGCTCTGTGACTTTAATCATGGCATGGTTGTTGGTACCAGATGGGCTGGTTTGAGTATTTCATAAACTGCTGATCTCCTGAGAATTTTACACGCAACCGTTTATAGAGATTATAGAGCATTAAGCAAAATAAATTGCATGAGTGTCAGTTCTGTGGGTGGAAATACCTTGTTGATGAGCTAGAGCAGAAGCAGAAGGCAGCATTGGTTTCCAGTCCTGTCAACTAAGAACAGGAATCTGAGGCTATCATGTTCACAGACTTATTGAAACTGGACATCTGAAGATTAGAAAAAGGTCTTTTGTCATATTTTGAGCTGTCTAGTTTCAGTAAGTCTGTGCCCATGAAAGCATCAGATTCCTGTTTTTTTGGAGGTGTTGGAAGCAATGATAGAATGGTAGAAATCATAATCCTACATGGTAGGAATCATAATCTTACATGATAGAACACTGTACTTAGTCTTATCAAATAGCTATATCAACATTTTCTTTAGTACCTTGCAATAAGGGCAATAAGGAGAGCACAGTCTTCTGGACAGGAAGAGGAATATAGATGCATCCCAGGGGAACCCTAGACTTCTTGCTGCTGCACCACTTGCCTAATTAGTGTGGTGTTTCTTCTGATCAACTTAAATGCACCCAATAAATGTGATTTATTCTCTAAAACTAAAGACTAGAAGGTTGGTACAGTGTTACCAGTGTAACATGGCAAAGTGAAATTAACATCCCAAGATGAAAAAAAAGCTTTTACATTGGTTTGAACTTTATGCGGTGATTGTTGAAAATTAAAAAATGGGTTAACCAAAGACTCATACATATTCCTGAAGGTGAGCAAGAGTGGCAGCATGCCAATGGAAACATGGCCTGTGATAATGAAGGATGTTACACATGCTGTATTAGAGCCTTGATGGACCTGGAGTGAGAGACTCTATATAGCAGCCTGCCAATGGTGTCTCTTTTCACTGGCAATCCACTAAAAATGTTAGTGGTAATTGTAGGTAAAGCCTTAAAGTGTAATTATTAAGCAAAGAACAACACAGATGAGCAAGAGTGGATTTTTTTAGGTAAATCTTAAACTGTGCATAATAGCCTGAAGCCACTGTCTCATATGAATAATTTTCTCTCCTCTCTTCTAGCTAGCACATCTTGAGGGAAGGAAACCATTAACAAATGATATATTAAAATGTACATTTCCACATTGTGCTAGTGGACCTGCTATTTTTATCTTTCAGTGAATAATCTTTTTTTAATGGTTGCAGTGGTGGCTACTTCTAATATATTTGCATCATCTACAATTAAACCATCAAACTACAGTTAAATTCAATTCACATTTATATATAAATGTATATTTCTTTGAAATGTTATAGATGTATTAGTTTGTTAATTGTGTCATACTGCCTAACATCACAGAATGTTATGATGTACTGAATGAGTGGTCTGATAATTCTCTTGAAATGGTGCATGAACCTTTAACACTTTATAATGAGTCTTATTTGACTTGACAGGATAAATCAGCTTCTTTTTCTGCCTCACGGAGAAAGTTTCTGACATTTCAAGCGAATTGGATAACAAACAATTGCATGTGGAATCATTTTACCAGTTATAAAAGTAGTTTTTACCATTCACAAATGTGTTTTAATTAGCCATCTAATGAAAAATAGGCTCATGTGTCCATTTCCTTTACACTTAACAATAACAGCACATGCACTAATATCTGAATTACTTCCTACTTAATTATGAACTAATGATGAGTTTAGGCATGTACTAAACACTAAACAAACAAATTTAGCTACGTGGACTATGAAGCAAGTCTTATGAAGTCATGAGTAAATCTTCTTCTTCTTCTTCTTTTGGCTTTTCCCTTCAGGGGTCGCCACAGCAAATCATCTCTCTCCACCTATCCCTATATTCTGCATCCTCAACACTTGCACCCACTAGCTTCATATCCTCATTTATTACATCCATATACCTCCTCTTTGGCCTTCCTCTTTGCCTCCTGCCTGGCAGCTCCATGTCCAATATTCTCCTACCAATATACTCACTCTCCCTCCTCTGGACATGTCCAAACCATCTTAATCTGGCCTCCCTAACTTTGTCCACCAAACGTCCAACATGAGCTGTCCCTCTGATGTACTCGTTCCTAATCCTGTCCAACCTTGTCACTCCCAAAGAGAACCTCAACATCTTCAGCTCTGCTACCTCCAGCTCTGACTCCTGTCTCTTCCTCAGTGACACTGTTTCTAAACCATACAGCATGGCCAGTATCACCACTGTCCTGTACACTTTCCCCTGATTCTCGCTGATATTTTTCTCACACAGAACTCCTGACACCTTTCTCCACCCATTCCAACCTGCCTGCACTCGCTACTTTACCTCTCCCCACACTCTCCATTACTCTGGACTGTTGACCCCAAGTACTTAAACTCCTGTACCTTCTTCAGCTCTTCACCATGTAATCTTACTGTTCCACTTCCCTCCCTGTCATTCATACACATGTACTCAGTCTTACTACGACTGACTTTCATTCCTCTTCTCTCCAGCGCAAACCTCCACCTCTCCAGGTTTTCCTTCACCTACTCCCTGCTCTCACTACAGATCACAATGTCATCTGCAAACATTATTGTCCATTTCGGAGTACTGACGATTCGCATGTTTAAATTTGGCAATGTTTTACACCGGATGCCCTTCCTGACGCAACCCTCTCTATTCATCCGGGCTGGGGACCAGCACAGAAGTCACTGGACTGTGACCCCCATGGCTAGATAGAAGTCATGTGTATATAACAACCACTTTAACCACATGTTAGTACATGTTTGTTAGTTAATGTTATAACTAACATGTAGGAGTAATTTAAATCAAGCATTCTCTTTAAGAAATAATATGACTTAAACATGCAGCATTTCAAATTGTTTATGTAATTTGTATATGCAGTTGCATACACAATAATTACAGAATATTCTAGAATGATTTACATCTATCTCATTTATACAACTGAGGAGTTAAGGGTTAAGGGTCTTGCTCAAGGTCCCAGCGGGGGCAGAACTGGGATTTGAACTTATGACCTTTTATCTGCCCATCATTGAATAGCAATGCATTACTTTCCTAATTTTTCCTTATTTGAATGTACAAAAACTCACTAAAAACATGCACAAAAATAAATTTCATCAGAGCCCATTTTGCATTATTCACCATCTATTTCTCTTCAAATCCACTGTAATACTAGTATATGCGCTGCGTTGCTCGGGCCCAGGACACTTCTTCTTTACCCACAAGGGTGAGCAATATGAAATTATTTACAGGTAATTAATTTTCTTTCTTATAGAGCATGTTTGATTTAGTCACCTACATGGTAATTAATCTATAGCACATATGTACTAACATGTACGTCAAGTCGTGGTCTACCAAGACTCATGTTGTAGTTAAGGTTAGTTCTACATTAGTTTATTTCAGTATTATTCAGTTACTAGTGTATGATTATTCATGGGTCTTCACTGCATATCAACTATCCTTGCAGTAACAGGGATTAATGTATACTGGCTTTTTCAATTGTAGATAGCATTTTCAATCCTTCCCTCGTTCCTCTCACACTGCTCCTAAACAAGGCAGATTTATGCTTATGCTTCTTTGAGCACTTTCAGCCTTACTTCTGCTGTTCAATATTTTTTTTTTATTTTGTTTATTTGGGTTTTTTTTATTTGTGGTGCGTACAAGAATGAGATCATACTCTTAAATATCCACTCTCTAACTCTTTAAGATTCACAAACTCTGCAGTGCTCAAAATGTGCCAGATATATTTCAGCAACTGAAATAGGAGACCATGATGATTTATTATAGTGACATCTTCCACATGGGAATCGATTTTGAGGCATGCAGTAGGCCACAGTGTGAGGGAATGAGGGAAGCACTAACCCAAAATTTCCTACATTGGCATACAGATCAAACAAACAGAAATAAACTTCAAAAGTCATACTGTACTATAATACAGAAGGCTGTTGTCTTATTTCATGCATTTGCTCTGATTAGAAGTGACTGAAAAACAAGCACAGAGAACTACAGTAATATAAATCTTACCTTCCTTTAGGTTGCCTAATTGGTAACATTGGTGGCCAACACAAATCCACCTTAACATTGTTATTCCTCTGTGTATATCTTCAGTGTGAATTATGGCTTTCTTTATGAACCATTGCTGAATCTTACAATGAACTACATTTACTTTTCAGCTTGTCATCTAATTTTATCTCCTAATTCATTTAACCAATTTATTAAATCGACCATCAGTATGTGAATCTCTCAGCCTTACAGCTTCCTCATCACTCACTTTCGGCTTAATTGTGCTATAAACAGGCTCCTCTAGCTAGTGCAGGTTTTCTTTATTCCCGTCTTTCCTGTTCCATGAACTTTGTGATTTTGCCTTAGTCTGCACTTGCACCCACCGCAGTCACCAGAGTTTTGGCAGTTCCAAAATGTAGCAGTATTTTGATAAGAATGCCTGTTCCTAACCCATAATCCATTATTCCCTTCTTCCTTGATTGATCAACTTTGTGATTTTGCCTCAGTCTGCTCTCCCACCATTGTCTTCTTTAGACTTTCTTCATTTATCATCCACACAACTTTGAGAAGGCCCCATTAGTGAGGCAGATGTTCCATTCTTGAGGGACCTGCTTGAGAATGTGAGTGTCGTAATGCAGATTTGAAGTTGAGATGGTGGGGGGATTGTTGAGGAGAGCCTTGTTTCCCAGCCTTTGGGATAATAAACATGTTCTAGGGGTCTTGCAGTAGCCCCAAGTTGCTTCTATTGAGTCCATCAAGTGAGCCCGGATGGGGAGCTGGCGTCAGGGTCAAGGTGGCAGACCGAGGCTAATGAATATGGATGCCTTGGCCCATCTGCTGCAGTGCATGTTAAAAACCAACTTTCTGGCTGGGAGAGGGAAGCCGCACTACAGCAAAGTGACCCGTGTTGAATATGCTGGAGTGAGGATCACAACTTTCCCAGCCTTGCAAAAGAAGAGCATGTGATGAGGTATGAAAAGCAAGTACATGCTGCATGTGCACATTATGCAAGCCAGATCTGCATTGTTTCAGCACATGCTACACACTGCAGTATTATGATTTAGATGACTTTTTTTAGGTTATTAATTTTCTTGTCGTTTTCATTTTGTGTAATTGTTCTAGAAAAATATTTTTTTAAGAAATGTACTTTTACATGTACACCCACTGATACCAATGTGTTTGGGTATTTTGGTTTGTCTTTATATTGACAGTCTGCTACTGAAATTTATGACTTTGAAAGAAAATCTGTTATGATTTTAATAGTTTTTCAATCTCAGTGATGATCTCCTGTATAAAGGAAAGGTTTAGTTATAATATGCAAATGTATCTGCACTGTACTGTTAGTGGTTATTGCCTTTCTAAACTAAATATTGCATTTGTGTTTTGATAGCCGCTTTTGTTTTCATATGCTGTGGGCAGGCTGACACTCATTATATATATGGATAATGTGGATATTTATAGGCTGTAGTAATTTTAAAAAACATATTGTAAAAATATGAGTAATACAATTTAGTGATGACAAATATGTCTTTTTAATACTGCACACTTTTACAAAAAAATATAGTAGCTGAACTCTGTGTTGTCCTATTATTTTGTTCTGCATTGTGACTTGTGCAATGAGGCACAACCAAGAAAAACCGTGACAGCTCATGTGTACAGAATAGTGCAGACAATTCTCTCTCTCTCTCTCTCTCTCTCTCTCTCTCTCTCTCTCTCTTATAATTTAGTGTATACACAGTATATATGTATATATATATATATATATATATATATATATATATATATTCTCATATATATATATATACACATATATATATATATATGTATATATATATATATATATATATATATATATATATATATATATATATATATATATTTAAAAAGAGTGTACAGTCTACAGAAAAGGCAAGTATATATATATATACATACTTGCCTTTTCTGTAGACTGTACACTCTTTTTAAACCAAAATGTGTAATGCAGTGGAATAAATTTGCACATATGTAAGATGTGCTGAATATTTAAACTACTTGTCTGGACTTGTATATAAAGAGCCATCCAGGAAAAGGAGTCATCTCTCATGAGAACAGATAATTCATGATGCACATTGAAAAGCTCCTGCGCACAAACAGATCAGTTATCCTTAGTTATATTCCTTTATAAATATATTTTCATATTTAAATGAAATGTAACAAAAGGCTTTAGGACCATGTTTCAAAATCTAAGTGGTTCCCACTAGGTGTAAGCAAAAGCATTCTGATTGCTTCTATCTTTCGGAATTGGTAAATGAGATTATTCTGGAAAAGGGTGGCCCTAGCTGAACTGTATGGATTCTCAAATGGTAATATAAAATAAAATAAAATTTGTAAAACTGTCAATTTATTTGTTTGTTTGTTTATTTGTTTGTTTTACAATTACTACAACATTTTCAATCAAGCGGCTGCAATCAAGTGGTGCATGGTGTATATCCAGCTCTCCAGGTTTTCTGGTTTGAGTACGGTAGACACCCACAGCCATTTTGATTCCTGCTAGTAGGGAGAGTGTTGTCTTCTGAAAATACTGATGGTAAACTTAAGAACCTAAGAACTGTTTCTTCAACATTTCTAAGCACTCTTAAAAAAGTGAATCCTTGTTGAAATGCTCACTTTTTCAACCTGTTTCTTTTCATCAAACATCAATAATTTAGCTCTATTGTCACATTGTCTTGTACGACGACATGGAAAGACATATAGATACAGCTACTTTTCTTTAACATCAAATATATTGGCCCAGCCTGATTAAGTCACCCCATGCTGCAGTTGCATATGATACACAGACTGACAGACAGAGAGAGGGAGAAAGATATGATTAAAATGTTTAAATATGCCATCATTAGGACAGACAAAATTCTTGGAGCCAGGAAAAGAACTCACTTACAACCAAAAATCAAGGCAGACAATCTTTCTGGCAACAGATTGCAGTGCTCTGTGTGTGACTATCTATGCTGTGTATGTGTGAGAATTTCTGTCCCTGAAAGCTCCTCTTTAACCCTGTGTCACCACCCTGCCCTGTCTTCTATAGAAGAGGTCAGCACTCTCTTTTGACCCCAACACAAGAGACATTGCCCTGGTCCGCCTTGGTTTCTATCTGCATCTTTTTGGGAGGTGTCTGAGTGAACACACACACATACAGCTGAGTGGAACAATAGAGAGGCCTTTTAGAAATCTTTTTCCCACTAGCTGCACTGATTTCATATAAATTTGAATATAAGCCTGGATTTCATGTGAATGTATAGAAACATTATAGCTGCAGCTATTGACCATTATTTTAATTTTTTTATGTTTTACTATTATTAATAACCGTCAAACCCCCACTGTTTAAAAGTTTTAGCTCTTCTCTAATTACTTCTAGGCTGCATTTTAAACCTAGCCTAACAATTCCCAGGTTGAACAATGACCTCTGACCAGTCGTACTTTATTACCCCATTTTAACTGACACAGTGTCAGTGCTATAGCCTAGAAATATGTCCCTGTTTTAGATATGGGGTGGTAAAGTGGGGGCAAGACCTCCCTAAGAGGTGGTACAACATAATTAGAAGGTATGATTTATTATACCAGAACCTGGGCACAACCTTCACTGCTGAAGCTGCTGAGTTTGGTTTTTGTTTTGTTTTTTTGTTCATCTTGGGGAGTTTTTCTTTGCCATTGTCACCTTTGGGTTGCTCATTATTGATAAATATAAATTGTAATATTTGTTTGTGATCTGAAGAGTTGGACAAATATGGTGAGGAGCAAAGCTTGTTTCAAGGGAATCAGTTGTCAACTCACTCATGTGGTCATACTCAGGGAAGCAGCAAACCTTTTTAAGAGTTCCACATTTTCACCAGTTTTAACACCAAACCATTATCTAATAACAGGAATTCTGTCAGCATTTTTACACAGCATAATGATCAATGCTCTTCTCTGTGCTGGCACACAGGTGTGGGAAAGAGAATGCCTGAGAGTCACTGCGTTCTTCAAACAAACAATAAAAATAATACATTTTCCCTAAAAAGTAGCATGACAGTAAATTTTGATTCCAAGGCACTTCTGAGAGTCATTCTGGATAAGAGTATCTGCAAAGCTCTAATCGTGAAACATTTCTTTTGTGTTTTTCATTTTCATAGCATAAACAATTAGCACTGCAACTGCATTTGATTCAATTTCCAGTTACGTGCATTTCCTCTTTAGACCACTGATTTTTTCCACAAATATTTAAGTTGTTCCAAAAATTTACATGTAAAAGCAAACAAACAAGCAAACAGACAAACAACAACTGTATTCTTCATTTGTTTTGTAATGGTGGTCATGTAAAATAAATGCTTTTATTGTTGTAATGGATATTAAATGGCTTGTCCTGAAACCAGAATCTCTAACATCACTAGCTCCTGGGTCCAAATCACTGGTGCTGGAACTGAGATGTTTTTTTTCAGGTCCTTTTGTGGTGGAAATGTGCTGAAGATTAGGAGCTTGATCCAGGAACAGGACTGACTCTGTGTCACTTCAAAAGGGATAAAACTCCTCATCATTAAAACCTTCTTACCTGGCAAAAAAAAGTGTTTTTCTAATAAGAGAGCTCAGTCGTGCTGGAGTGTTTTTCACAGGCTTCATGGTGTATATATGCATGAAGTTTAATTTAAACATGAGCTTAATTTATGCATAGCTGGTTTTAAAGGGTATGATGATGTTAACATTGTTTTCATGCAAAAAAAGAAGCAAAAATAATTAATTAAATAAATAAATACAGGGCAAATCTCTTCTTAAATTCTTTTTTCGATCACTGTGCTTTTGCTGTGTTGTAAATGTCAGACCCACGATGCAGTTACATGTGTTGCAATCGTTATCTTACATAATAGTCAAGCTTTCTACAGAAATCCTAACCAGGAGCTTTGTAGCTCTTGTTCAGGAAGCTTTAGTTCCGTCAAAGGGAATAGGCCTATGAATAAGCACTAAATCAATCTTCACCCAGTCATATTTAATCTTCTCCTCTATCAACCTTGAGTGGAGGGCACAGATTCCCACACCCCTTAATCTATCTTCATTACAGTTTGTGATGGACAGCGAGGGATGAGAGATGTGTGACTGCAGTTTCTGCTGTTTGGTCTATTTGTGCTACACGTCACAGAGAGAATAGCAAGAGAGAACAAAAAGAGCTTTGTGTGTGTGTGTGTGTGTGTGTGTGTTTTGGCAGTATGGAAATGATGCTACTACAAGATGAGACCCCAGGAATATGGAGTCCCATGGTCTGATGTGATGGTTTAACAGTTAAATAGATCATTAGTTTTGGTTTGAGCTAAAATAAACTGGAACATCTTTATTTTTATTTTTAATTCCACAAAACTGTACTGGAAAAGCATTTGTACCTAACTAAAGTCTAAAGTAACTTCTGTACTTTCTGTCAGAGCTGAGAAATAATGTAATCCCTATAACATTTGTCATATCAGAAAATGATTACATGCATATTCTATTTACTGTTTTTCATTTGCCTTGTCTTTATCCAAAATCAATTACAGAATTGAAACAGAATGCTTTTCAGATTCATTAATAAAGGGGTTTTTAACTAAAGGTAAGTAGTGGTAGGCATAAGGATTAAAAAAACTCTCCAAATTTTGCAAAGGATAGAGAAATTAAGCCAGACAAGAGTCCAGTGTTAAAATGTATGTGTGTCATGGCTGTATGTCTGTCTAACAGAATGAACTAATAAGCATAAGAAACAGTGAGTATGTTTAAATTGCAGTGCACCTGATAATAAACCAGGGATTATGTATAATATGCCACAACAAGCTGAGCTGGTAGAAAAGTGTAACTGCTGACCATAACCACTCCCTTGATGCTATATGCTGTTTCTCTATCCTAGTAACAGAATATTAGTCAAACATTACCTTCACATTTCTTCAGTTATTGCTGTGTAAATCTAACCTAATCTAATCAGGAATATTCTGATTTGGAAGTGAAATCTGTTTGGTTGACTGATTACTTTCCATTATTTGATTAAGGATTTTAAGCCTCAGTGACTCATACTGTACTGCACATTACTGTGGCCTTTTCTGTCTAGTCATAGTTAGAAGGAAATGAATCCACAGCACACAACTGGGAGAAATCCCTGTGGACTGATCAACATTCAGTTTAGTATTCACAGGGAAACCTGCTATGCAGACAAGAATGAGTTTGATAAACAGCACTGTTTAGCCCTCATCTTATTACAGCTAATCAATATCTTCTATCAATATGCGTAAGTGTAATATCATGGGCATTAATGCTGGGCAGGCTTCCAGAAGAAGAAGTCCATCTCTGCTATTTCAACTCGCTAAAACATAGTATTTACTGTACTGAGCAGTACAGTACATACTATGTTTTATTGCTTTGTGTGTGGGTGTGTGATAGGAGATAGAAGCTGAAGGCATTTTCCACAGCAGCACCTGTGCATTAAAGCTTTCAGGTTATTCAGACACCCACATTCACAATGACATCTGACAGGCTGCCCATCTGTCTTATTGTTTTTCGAGGCAAAATCGCTGGTATAAGGAAATGAGATTTAGGTAGTCATTTGGTTTTGATGTAGTTTGAGGAAAACTCTGTGGTAGGTCCTCAAGATAAAACGGCAAAAAAGTAGATTGGTAAGTTCAATTAGTTAGTAGTGTACCTAGATCTGTGTTGTCTCCTGCAGTTCTGTGTTGTATGTAGCACCATGGTCCTGGAGGAACGTTGTTTCATTTTACTCTGTACCTTACCACCTGTATATGGCTGCAATGACAATAAAATCTACACTTATTGTCCACAAGGTAGAAATTTGTCTTTGGCTTCAACAATCCCAAATGCACATACTATATATATATGCATATATATCCACACCTATACCTATACCCACATTCATGATTCAGCATTTAATATTCAAACAGCTGCAATTATGGGTCAAATATCTACATCTTGATACATCCAATATAAACAGAATCAAGGTGCTTGTTGTGAGTGTTGCATGTCTCCTACTTCATCCCTCTCACACTTAGAGCACATCATTCATGAACTGTTTGTGTATATACTGTACACTCATAACCTAGCTAATATGAAGAGAAATCCATGGGTCCAGGATGTGGCTCAGCATCTTCATATGCATATACCAGTGTGAACAAAGGCAGTTTAATCTTCTAGGATTATTTACACCATATGCTCAAGCATTCTTCACACTCCAGCACTAGATGTCTGGCTGTTATCCTGCTTCCCTGCAGATTTAATATACAGTGTGGCATGGAACAATACCGAGCTCTCACATACTACAGATAGTTAAAAACAGTATGTAAGTTTTTATTACTCATCTGTTTATATTGCATATAAAAATTCAGAAAAAAAGACCATTGTTTTTTTTGGGTTTTTTTTTGCTTGCTTGTTTGTTTTTGTCTTTAGCTTCCTGTGTGATGATGCATTTGTATGGATTGATTTTATTATGGCAGATTTTTTTCCACCAACTTATGACAAAGCTTGATACAGATTGCAGCTCTTTGTGTTACTCATGTTTGTCAGCTTTCAGAAATGGCTTGCTGAATGGTGGGGGGTATTGTTTTGGGGAATTCTCGTCTCCTATGCTAAGTTCATGAATATTAATTAGGTAAAGAACAGGCTAAACGTGTCATTGGCTGAAGCATTTCTGAGGCAACTGCTCCACACTTAAGTTTGTTAGGTTGACTGACAGCAATCTCACAAGGGAAGTAAATGTGTTGCTGTGGAAATAATCTAAAAGAAAAGTAGCACAGAGGCTCATGTGAGAATTTAATGAGAAATTTGAACAGGCAGTAAACAGTTTTTTGAGAAACAGATGGTGGAGTTGTGCGAGTTGCTCAATGGAACAATGCTACAGACTGCACAAGCTGGCAAATAACATTAAAAGGTTGTTTAACATTAACAATAAATGGGTGTTTAATGGATGTCTCATCAAACTGGATATACATATAAGAAATTCTATATTTTTCTACATCAGTTTATTTATTGTGCAAACGCATTACATGGTTTATGTTCAATATATATTATTACAATAAATTGCAGAAAAATATTGTATGTGTTTCATTTGGTTTGAAAATAGAGCTGTCTATGAGGCTTTCCAACAAGTTACAGAGTTCTGCCTGATATGTTTTTTTTCCCCTGAAAAAAATATCCAAAATAGTCAAGGAAGTATATACATCTATATATGAAGTTTCTTCAGTTCAGAGGTGACAAAAGCTCTTTCTATTTTTACATGTCATTTTACACAGCCTTTATCTTCATCACACCAGAGATTTGCTGGAACACTAGAATAACTCAGTGTGATTGGTCTGTTGCAAGTATTCAATATAAGTGAATCACATAAGTTTGGAATAATTCTCTGTGACTGGTCAACAATATATAGCACAACTGACACTGAATTAAAAAGTAGAGAATATCAATCTAAAATAAACTCAATACAAATATATAGACAGGGTTCTTTGAGTACAAGTTGTTTATGTTTCACAGGTAGTGTCCCAGTCAGTCCCTAGCTCATGAATCGGTATATTGTGTACATGAGTTGGGTAACTGGTATATATTGGTACATGAGTTGGGGAACTGGTAAGAACCCTGGCTCACTACACATTGGGACACTGAAGACTCAATTTCCGGTGACATAACTTCAACTTGCATTGTAAAACTGCCTTTTATAAACGACATGCAATATATTTCACATTATTTTTACTGTTAAATTATTTCTATGATGATACTTCAAGCAGGATGATAGTCTAACTAGTGTATTTTTTAAATCATTAAACACCTAAAAGTCATTAGACTCAAAGACACTACAGTATGAACTAAAACTTTGAATAATAACAATAACAGACTACTTACATTAGTAGATGAAGTTGCCTGAGAGTCCATCTGCCATTTTTTTGAGCTGAGAGTCTTCAAGAAATATGACACCATTTCCAGTGAGGGAACATAGTGAGTGTAGATATTCCTTGGTTTCTATAGTGCATTGTAGGATTTTTTTAATGTGTGAATGGTCCAGTGTACTGGAAGGATTTTGCAATTGAAACAGCACTTAAAATGAATGACTCCCAGATCAATTTTCAGACTACTGAACTGATTGAGACACACACCCACATTCACCTAAGATTAATAAAAATCCCGATGCCCTAAGCTTTTATTGACTGGATTGCTGCAAATAGAACTTCACAGATTATTAGTTCACTTCAGACAATTATGTGCAACTATGATGTCTTTTTTTTTGTTTGCGTACAGCACAGCGTTTGTAAAAACAAGTTTAGATTGCTTTTATAAAAAACAGACAGGATGCAGTGGATGTACTATATGTGCATAGTCATACACAGGATGGACCAAGCTTAACATAAGAACATTCATACCTCCTCTTCCACCATTTCACTATTGCAAGGCAAAGCAATAAACAATAATACACAAGCCTGAATTTATAGCCTATTTGTGGTATTTCAAATTTTCCATATTGTACACACACATATATATTAATATATAATATTTCTTTAATCAGCTTTGATGTAGGACCATTTCTTATCATATGATTCTTTGAACTAAATGCATGCACTTCCACAAATCTCTGCATGGAGAGGTTTATGCATGTGTACAGAAGTTCACACTGAGTGGGAAGCTGATGCTTGTGATCTGTGCAGCAGGTAGCTTTACCGCCTCACAGCTTTAGGGGCCCTGAATCAATCCTGAGCTTAGGTGAGTATCTGTATTAACCATGGTTTTTACAGGTTCATTTTGTGTCTGTATTTTTTTTTGCTTAAGTTGGCTGTACTAAATTGCCTTTAGGTGGGATTGTCTGTGTTTCCTTACAATTGAGTTGGGTATCATCCATGGTGTATTCCTGCATCAAGTCTAGTTTGTCCAGAATAGGCTTCAGACCTCCATGACCCTGACCAGGATCTAGAGGTTACTGAAGATGAATGAATGATTTACATTAATGACATAACAATACGTTTATGTACTAGATATCAAGTTTAGAATCAAATCACTTATTATAACTTAAGCATATATAAATATTTAACTGTAAATATAAACTGGTTCATTTTGTCTTTAATTAGTATTTTATCTTGAGGACTACAAGTAAACATTATTTTTTATTTTTATTTTTATGTGAAATAGCCTATACAGGGCAGAAGTGAATAAAACAAACTGCAATTTATAACAACCCTCTTATTTCTTTTGAATTATTAGGATTTTGCAGCTTCAGCAAGGTATAAGTAAACTTGTGATCTCAGCTGTACTGAGTGATTTCATCCGTTTCTAGCTTTATAACATGAATGACAAAAAGTATTAATAGGAATCCTATTATGTATCTTTTAATTGTTTATTGGGTGATGTTTGGAATAAGTAAATAAAAATAAGTGAATGAATGAATAATTAAATAAGTCTGACGATCAATAACAGGGTTATACTAGAGGACACCTTTCTGTAAAAAGTGCTTTCAACGCTAAACAAAGAGATGCTGTCTCATGGGGACTGGAACAGCACGCAGCGTCTTCCATCACAACGACAAGGGGGAAAAAGGAGCAGGGGGGTTGTCGGGACAGAAGGCTTGGAGGACGCTCTCAATATATTGCCCTCTTTTCGGCATTATCCCCTCCGCGCGTCTTTGTTCGAATCCCAGCAATTCTCGCGAAACAGATGGTGTCCCGCTCGCGCTCCCCTCGGCCAATCGCGTGTGCCAGAATCAGCTGACTCGCGCGGACAGCGCCAGGTGCGCGAGCCCGTTATTTTTCTCTGTGTAGCGCGTGCTGCCTCCAGTGTGCACAGACCACCGGTGGCATACCGCTCTTCAAACTAAACGGACCATGCGCTTTTCTACGGGGAATCCGTGTGGACATAACGAAGGGGTACCCGAATAAAACATATGGCTTGCTCGTATGCAGCTCAGGAGCAACGTGATTACAAAACAAATAAGTCTCACATCGCCTTCTGGATTTTTCCCCTTGTTTGTTGACGTTTCGGTCTGTAAGGACACTGCATGCACCGAGGGAGGAGGCCGGTGCAACTGAAACGTGCACGCCGAAGAGGTAATAACCCAGATACATATATTTTAATGAATAATAGTTTAGATCTTTGTATGAATATAATGTCAGTTTTAAGGTACCAAATGCACCAGAATCTACATAACATGCATGCGTAGAAATACAAATCCTTAGAGGTTTCTTTTCGGTTCGTTGCAGTAGGAATTGTGCGCAGCGCAGTACAGCCTATATTACCCTATTAACACCAAATCTGTTACAGGTTTCAAATATCGGATAGGTTAATGTATATTTTTGCCCTTGTCCGCATATCCATCTGCAGTTGAGGAATTGGTTTTCCCACGCAAGTTCACAGCCTTGCATTGATTGTAGTTACCTTTGATCTTCACTAGTAATGTGATTTGCATCCAAATATGATGGCACTAGCAGATGTCGCCAAGGCCCCCTTGTTCGAAATTAGGGAGATGCAAGAACTTTGGAAGAAAGAGAAGCAACCCAGACCATGTTAAATGGTGGGAAGGCGTGTTTAAGTGCAAGGGAAGGATGCATAATAATAAGGGAGGATTGTGAGTTGTTCATATTGTCCTTGAGGGACGCCTCCGCCTAGTTGCAGCTGTTGCGTCTGCAGAGCTTGCACAACTTCTGGGAGGCGGTGACGAGAATATTAATGAAACTGGCGTCCTGAGGCAGCTGGTCTTATATAAACACTGTCGGGCTTAATTCCACATGGAAGTTGTTTTGTAGATTGTATAAGAAAAGTGAAAAGGAATTGCACATATTCAAGGGCGTGTTTTTTTTAATGAGCTATTTTTGGGGACGTTGCTGAGTTTCTATACTTAACAGAAGTCAGGAGGTCTGTTTGTGGAAGAGCATTCATAAATGCACACAACAAAAGGCAACCTTAATTCTACCAATACCATATGACTGATGAACTGTGCTACACTATATATAATCATGTTTATTTGCATAGATTGGAATACAACAATTGGTTACTTAGTAATCTGTTAATGAATATTGTTTTGTTAATTTTGGACTAAATATAACTGTTATGTTTTATGTACAGTATCACATCACAAAGAATTTGACAAAATTAATGAGAAAGAAACTTAGATTTTGAAGAGTCAAATGGATTTTGTTCATCTTTTTGTCCAAATACTACCAAACCAGTAGCCAACACATAAACATTGCCTTACCAATGGCTACCATTTATCGTAACATGCAAACCAAGGCAAATCCTTGCATGCCTGTAAAAAAAACACCAAGTTAACATTTTCACATTATTAATAGTACTTTCACATGTTTGTAATATGAATTTATTTGACTATTTTTTGAAAATGAATCAAGCATTAGTATGAGCATAATGATGCTGTGTTACTGTATTCACTTCACTTAGAAAGCAGAAGGATTTTGGTGCAATCCATTTCAATGTCCATGCATCAGTAACGTGGTGTTAGGGAACAACTCTGCTTTACATACATTTGATTGCATAACAAAAAAGATACTACCATCTTTCACTGCTCTCTTGATGACACTCAAATTGCACATTCAGTGTGTAATATTCAGTATTCTCTATGTTATGTATGTTACAATGATAAACGTGGGCATAGGACCTAGAGCTACATGGAGAACAGAAACAACAGAAGCAGAGCAGCCGCTCCTCCCAAAACCTTCAGTATTGTATTACATTCAGCCCAAAATAGACAGCAGTGCGGTTTTACACTATAACATGCAGGCCTAGTATAGACATAGATAGAGTTTTTTGATATCAACACTATTGGATGGTAACCCAAATATGATATGACATATGATATGATATGATATGATATGATATGATATGTTTCTGTATATCTACATTTTGAAAAGAAAAATCCTTAAGATTTAAGAGTTTAAAAAGAGGAGATGACAGACTCCTACTATTTGCTTTCCTCTGCTACGGTCCTGGAATCTTTCTGACTGTATGAGAGATACTTGGTGATAAAGACCCACAGACATAAAGTGTGTGCATAATCATTAAAATGGCTTGTGCAGAGAGAGTAAAATCAGCACAATACCCTCACTAAAGGTTAAAGGCAGGGTGTATGAGAGGGCAACAATACATGCTCCAGGGGTGGGGTGGGGTGGTGTGAGATAGCGAGATAGGAAGTAGAACAGGCTAGGCAGCAGTTTGACTAATTCTGCCACTGTAATGTGGTTGAGAAGTCCTCTAGCTAAGTGTTACTTACAAACAGAATGGTTCTGGCAAGGACATGTGATTGCACAGTCAACTTTATTATTATTTCCATTTATTAAAATGAGCAAAGCTAATTAAACATTTCATAAACATATGGGGAGCATTGTAGTTTTATTGTGTAACACAATATGTTTGATCTACACCTATGCATCCTTGTCTTTACAAATCCAACATTTCCCAGACTTTGGGGGTATTTTTTCATTACTTACCTAATTTGTGCTTAATAATATTTATATATTTAATACAGTATGATTTGAAGAATCTCAGGAGTTATGGAAATATGGTCAATTCTTCTGGAAGAAAAAAATCATCGTAGTGCTTTTAGTAACATTTTCTGTATCGTGTAATGTGTTTGAAGACTCTAGGGATTGTAGAGCTGATTTTGGAGGAAAAAATAGCTAAACTAATATTGTGAAAAAGAAATTAGATTTGGGACATTTGGACCCTTGGGGTCTGCCTGTTCTTCACTTTACACTCCAATTGTGATGGTTCCTGTCATTTTTAATCAATAACTTTCAATTTCAAAGTGTATTTCAAATTCCAATACACTTAATTATCAAATGCACCATCTTAACAAATATAATACTAGTATTTAATATAATAAAGCATTAATCAATGTTGTGAAAGTCTTGAGAAGCACACATAGATATGTTATCTGGTCTATTCCCAGTGGCAAAGCCTCTGGGATGCTGAACAGATTTCCATTAACATTCATTTCACAAACTACACCATTCTGGAATGCTGGTATCAGCTTCTACCGTGACTTCCTTTTTTGCTCAGGATGTGCTGTAGATGTGCTGTCGATCCCCCCTGGATTTCATCCCCCCCCCCTTTGCTTTCTTAGGCATTGTATCAGTGTTTTATTTTCAACTCAATGCATTTCTGCCTCCATGGATTAGTGTTTACACAGACATGGAAAAATACTACTTCCGGAGAAAAGTGAAATGTATGCTTTTAAACCTGTTCAACATTATTTTTGGCTCTGACTAGAGGATATGGGACCATGATTCCTCAGCACCTTTCTGCCCATAACTGCAGTGTAGCTTACAGCTCAATCTGCCATTCTATTCACAAGTGACTTACTAAAAAAGTGCTTGGGGTGTGTTTTTATTCCAATCCGTCTTGCACAAGCGGTTTCACTTGCTGTGTGTTATAGTAGACAGTGTGACAGAAAATACCCTAGATTTGCAGATTTTACTTACCGAAGATGATCTGTTAAGCAATGTTTGTGATGCATTTCAAACTCTATGAAAATATGGAAGCAGTCCATTCTGCTGAAACTTTGCAATTTGGATGCATTGTATTTATACATTCTAATGAATTACATACACAACACTCCGGATATTGAAATTACTATGAAGTTAAAGTCCAGACTCTTGTTTTAATTTGAATGAACATCTCAGCGTGGACATCTATGTTGAGCTCTGACCCATATAAGAATCACAGGCCCTAATGTATAGCCTCCATTTTTAGAAGCACTACAGGCGATTGCTCACAGTTGAGTTTTAAAAAGTTTTAGAGTTTATTTTAGATGCATTTGGAGCCTGCTGCTGCTGTTGGAAAGATTTGGAAAGAAAACTCATTGCCAATTAAAGTATTCATGAGTTTATCAGTCAGAAAACTTCAGAATAAATCAGTCACAGGCACACAGCATTCAAGAATCAAGTTAGTGGGTACGTTAGATACGTGGGGATCCGAACTATACTTTGCCAAGAAGAAACACTTTAGATATATATACATATAAAAAAAGTATGTTGAGATGGGCTATAATTGTCTAGCTTGAATTAACATTGTTTAAATTTACATTAAGGAGAAAGAGAGAGAGAGAGAGAGAGAGAGAGAGAATAATGTGAATTCTCAGATTCTCTGTCTGTTTTCAGTTGAACCGTCAGTATTTGGTATTTAGTAAGCCACAAGTCTGACAGGCACAAGGTGATGCCCCCTCATCACCCCCATGAGTCGGGGGGTAAGGGGGTGGGGGGCAGAGTTTTGTCTCGTAGTCAAATGGCAGATGGCTCCAGCAGATTTTTATGGCTGTCAGTTATGATTTAAAGCAGAAAGATACAAAGAAAAATGGACTTTACACAAGCAGCCACCGTCCAGTAAGACCAGTCTTAATGAAGCTTGAAAGGTGTAAACAATCATTCACTTCTAAATGTGAAAATGACAGCTTCTGCCATTCTGCTATTGGCTGAAGAATATGAACAAATATTTACAGTGGTGTTTTAGATATCCCTTCTTTATGAGGTGACCAGTGATACAGCAATATATTACAGAGTGCTTAGAGTTTACAGTTGCAGAGATATAACAGCAATTTAACTACTTTATGTCACCAAGAATTTATGTTCACATTGTCTACTAACAGGTTTGGATTGAAGTTCAAACAAATCAATGGCTCTTTCCAACAGAGCGCTAAGAGATTTTTTTTCCCCCTGCTCCCAGACAAATCTAGCCTCCAGGCTCACACTTAATATCTCACTACAGCTCTTAACTGTATGTTAAAAAATCTCAGCCAAACTTCAATACGCACTGAGCCAATTGCATAAAAACATGTTTGTCTATTATCTTTTACCATTCCATAAAAATATGCTCTTTTATTATGTTTTTTTAAATGCATGTATTAGAGATCCAGACAAATCTGTCAGCACTGAACAAGTTGCTGT
Source organism: Hemibagrus wyckioides (assembly GCF_019097595.1). NCBI lineage: Eukaryota > Metazoa > Chordata > Actinopteri > Siluriformes > Bagridae > Hemibagrus > Hemibagrus wyckioides. The sequence goes on along the minus strand of NC_080720.1, from coordinate 21,547,078 downwards.
GGTTGTTTAACAGCAATGATTGTTGAAGAAGAGGAATATTAACCACTAAATAGCGTCTTATTAACCACTATTCCTTTTTTTCTACTAAACGTATTTGTAAATGATATTTGTTCTATATGCAATTTTTTGGTATAATATTTTTGGTCAAAATATTCAAATATTCTGTATTATTACATTTGGAGTCAAAATTGTGTGACCCCTTTCTAAATAAAATTGTGTGGAATACATCACTGTTCTTCATCCATCTGAGTGTGAACGCTTTAACCCCTTTTGTGGTAAGCACCTGGGTCAAGTGCTGAATCTGAGATTAGCCTTACTATGAATATATTATGATAAATTGTAAGAATAATTTGTTGTGTTATACAGTGCAGATACTCTGAAGCCTGTCTATAGATGGTGAACATGACAGCATATGAACTTCAATTCATGAAAGAACATGAAAACTTACTTAAGGTTCAAGTGTGTAGACAGTGATTTTTGGCAGACAGTTGCTGTAGGTATCTGTTTTGCTACTCAGAATCCAAACAAATACAATCCCCATTTTAGTGTCTGATACCCTCTTTGAATTACACGCACCCAAGCTGCATACACAATTAGACTACAACGCCGAATTTTAATGAAAGAAGGGAAGCTTTCTGAATTAATAGGCATCATGAGTGATGGGTATGTAGAGGCAGCCTCCTTGTCTTGCTTGATTGTATGTTGTCATCTGTTGTTTGCAGAGCTTTGGGTATTTTTTTTTCCTCGGAGTGAATATTTCATAGATGGTGAGAACCAAATATTACAAAGAGTCTTCTGGTGTAAAAATTAACCATGCTATCTAAAGAAAGAGACCCTTCATTATCACATGTCAAGTATTAGCTAATAAATAATCATCTGTAAATGTTTATACAGTAAACTGCTTTTATAGTACAACATCAAGACTTCCACTGGCAAATGGTGTGTTTACTGTATGTTTATGTATTACTTAAAAAAGGGCTTTCCTTAAATGCCTTCAATTCCTATGAGACTGAGTAGAAAGGTTCAGTAACGCATTAGATAATCGATTAAGATAAAGAACTTATGAATTTAGAATATTTGCAAAACATCCAATCCTCAACAAGAAAATAAAAAACAAATAAACAAACAACAACAAAGGTCTAGCATAAAAGTAGTCTAGCTTCGTATGAAAACCGAGGACCTGGCAACAGTGGCTACTGGTCAGAAAGCATCAATCAGACAGATGCTATGCATGACCTGGCTATGATTATTTCATGATGTTCTCCACTCAGTGACGCAAGCAGATTTTGATGACATGACAGAAGGCATATACTGTAGGCCGTTGCTCTTTAAGGATACACTTTGATAGGCTGCCTTACGGAGGGATCATAGAAGGTTCAGAGTAAAACCCCTTGGGATTCTACAAACACTTACTATTTAAAGAATTTTTTTTGGTGGATGAAGATCGCCTCTTACAGCCAGTTTCTGAGCCGGCATATGTGCTGTTATTTTTGTGTTTTCAGGTGTGTCCTATTCTTGTGGTTAAGAATAAATGTTGGAAAAGGAGAAGCAAACAGTTTGTTTTCAAAACATATCCAAAGGGCTTCACCCACAACTGATTGTAAATCACTGTGTACGGTAAAAACATTGTGGTTAAGGGTTTAATGGGCATTTTTAATGGAGACTCTAAAGCACAGCAGTACATTGTAGCCGAATGCTTGCCGGAAACTGCTGAAAGTCAGTTTGATAAACTTAATGAAATAACAGTAATAATAGTAATGAAATATTATTTATGGGGCGGGAACATGTGGCCTGATTTGACAAGAGAAAGGGATCATTCCACCAATTAGGTACCAAATCAGGATTTTTACACCAGTGACATGAGTGCAACCATTCAATGGCACTATTTTTAGTTTACTCGATGCATTTTTTTCTAGTGGAGTATACATCTTTTGCTTATTTAACTCTTTTTACCAGAGGCCAAAAAATAGCACAAATAAGAAAGTAGGGCTTTAGGAAATTGTAGCTTTTCTACCTAGCCTACAAGCTTGTTCATAAGCATTTAAAATTTGATGGTGTTATCTTCAACCACTGTGTTTCTGAACAGAGGTAAAAACATCTCACACTATAACCCAACAGTCTCCTGACTAATTTTATATCAGACTTGCAGTGAAAAAATAACTAATTTGTTTATACAGATTGAAAATGTGTGATAAGTCAAATGGAAAGCCAGTGTACAGGTTAAAATAGTTAATTTAGTGCTTTAGTAAATGGGACTATCTCTACTGACAATTAAATTATTTCTACATGCATTGTAAATTTGATTTGTGAAAGGTTTGTTAATATCATGAGAGCTTTTACCTCTAAACTCAAGTGCAGAGATGCCAGCATCTACAGTTTAGCCAGAGTTTTTATACTTTTTATACTTATAATTTTTTACCACTTTGCTATGGCTTTCTGCATTTTCAGCAAAAGCAGAGGTTAGACTGGACTTGTACACAGTTAGCACGGTGGAAAAAACAATCCACTGTAGGGAAAAAAACATGGGACATGAAAAAGTAATAAGTGTTTTCATATTTTCATGTTAAATGAAACAGGGTATTCTATAAAAAAGAGAAAAGAAATGTGCCGAATATCACCATTTCATGGTTTCATTCAGTCTGTATTTTATCTGTATCTTCCGAGTTTTCTAGAGGGTATTATTTTAACAAGATTTTAAAAGTATGTGTCAGTGAGACACAAGCGAACATAAATATTGAGATGCTTTTTAAAAAGTGAAACTGACAGAAGTATCTTTCTGAGACATTAAGCTATATACATATCTATCTGTCTACCTATCTCTGCAGAATTGAGGAAGTAAAAAAAACATCTTAGATTTCCAAACATTGATAAATGTTAAAAAAAAGAAAGAAAGAGAGAGAGAGAGAGAGAGAGAGAGAGAGAGAAAGGGGGAAAAGCGCTAACTGTATATATACTGTATATATAATAAAGGCTGGATTAATCTGCTAGAACAGTAGCATGTGTGACAGGTAACAACATAAAAAAACAAGAAATAAAATATATAAAAGCTATTGAAGTAAAGTACAGGGCTCTCCAAATATTAACTTTGTATAGTTTATTACTGCTCTTCCTTTATAGTAAATTTAGTTGAAATATTGAATTCCGGTATCTTTGAAGACATTTTTTAAGTGTAGTTTGCACAGTACTTTATAAACAGGAGACAATTATCCATAATCGACAGAACAGTGATGCACGAATAAAAGCTTTCCCCAAATGGCATATCTAAATACTTGGTGTCTGCAAAAAGCATTTCATTCAAGTGAGTTTTCCACCATTACGCTCATCACAGATTCAGACTGGGGAAGTGACTGGATTGAAACATTTAGCTAATGATCTATTTATCTGAATTCAAAATGTAACAGATCTGAATATGAAATGGATTATACATCTTGTATAATTAGATATAAATTTGTTTGAATTTGCCTTTTTATTCCATTTGGGCAGATGTCTAACTTTTAACATTTTGGTTGCATGTAACAGTATCTAACATTATGAGAAATCTATCAAAGTAGGATAAATTCTTTGCTTAATTTTAAACCTTTTGTGACCAATAGATTTTTTGCGTGCATTTTCTCTATATTATTGTTTCTCTGCTTAATTTGCATTTGCAATAAAAATAAATCTTGTGCCACTAGGCTTGAAAAAAGTCCCTCTAGGTAAAATCTGATTCATCACTAACTGGCAACTCATGTTCAGATATGATGTACAATTCAGTGTAGGCGATTTTAAACAAACTCTCTTGGGCTATTTTGAAGCATCAGTGGAGAAAATATGCAAGCCAATGTTTAAATTTGTAAGCTAAAAACGGCCTGAGTGTGTTATCATGTGTTACACAGACCAAGCACCTGGATGGTGAGCATGGACATTTGCTTCACCATATGGTGCTGATGCTGAGTCAATCATTTTAGCAGCAAAAGCATTAAAGCAGGAATCCAGGAAGCATTAGAGAATGCCGAATGCTACTTGTGATATAAATAAACACAACTGTATTTCACTGAACACTGTCCCAAACCTAGTGCTTTTGCTGTAATCTTGATGTACACTTTATATTACCAGTTTATTTTAAATGTGTAGAATTCATTCATTTTTGCATAGGCATTGAGAGATGATGAACATTAGCATGAGCATATATTTAACCAAGTGATGCTGATCATAGCATTTAAAACCACCTGCATGTGATATTTGAATGATTAGGATGAACTGATAACCTACCAAAAAAATAAGTTTCTAATTCTTGCAGCGCACAAAAAATAGAAATAAATCTACTATTTGCTGCTATTACAGTCTCCACTCTTCAGGAAAGTTTTTCCACTAGATCTTGGTACATGGCCGTAGGGATTTGTGCTCGTTCAACCACAAGAGCATTAGTGAGGCCTGGTTCACAGATTCTGATTCCAGTTCATCCCAATGATGTTCAGTGGGGTTGAGGTCGGGGATTCTTGTACACTAACATTGGCAAACCATACATACTTAACCCCTTTAGTTCCAGTAAAGCAAAACTTTAATGCTACAAACACAATCTAGACAATTGTGCAATTGTGTGTTTCCAACTTTGTGGCAACAGTTTGGGGAAGAATCAGATACTGTATACTGTATGTACGATCAGTTGTTCACATACTTTTGGCTGTTTCATGCATATTAATTTAATATATTTTGGGAACACATAGATATACTGCAGTCACATTTTTATTTGATATATAGAAACTTTTCATTTCACATAACCTGTTATGTCATGTTGCTGTATCTTGTATGTTGACAGAAACTTTTTCTTTTGCTTCCAGACCCCGTTGCACTGTCCTGATATTAGACTGTGTCGGAGTCTACAGGGAATCTACTGGGAAACTACCGCTTGGAATTTCTGTGCCACTGTGACTCAAGTTTTTACAGGACAAAAGACTGATGCAGTTACACTTCTGAACACTTGATGAAAGTCTTATCATACACTCCAGATCTTTTTGCTTCTTTGGGAATCCAACCCATTTTTCATCAGAGTGGCTAAAAATGGCTATAGGGACTGCATTCTGTGTTGCTCAGCCTTGCTTCATTTTTCTGCTGGCATTAATTACATTCTCGTCTGCTAAAGCTACAGAGTGTCCTCAACTATGTGTATGTGAAATCAGACCGTGGTTCACACCCCAGTCTACCTACAGGGAAGCTATAACCGTAGACTGCAATGACCTTCGTCTTACACGCATCCCTGGAAACCTGTCAAGTGAGACACAGGTGTTGCTGTTGCAAAGTAACTACATTGCCAGGACTGGTGAGGAACTGGAGCAGTTGCTAAACCTGACTGAACTGGATCTTTCCCAGAACAACTTCACCAACATTCGTGACATAGGCCTGACCAACATGTCCCAGCTCACTACGCTCCATCTGGAGGAGAACCAGATTGTTGAGATGCCTGACTTCAGCCTTCAGGACCTTACAAATCTTCAAGAGCTTTATATAAACCACAATCAAATTAGTTCCATTGCTCCTAATGCATTCGCTGGTTTGCGCAACTTGCTAAGGCTACACCTGAACTCAAACAAGCTCAAAGCTATTGATAGCCGTTGGTTTGAATCGACCCCCAACCTTGAGATCTTAATGATTGGAGAAAATCCTGTGGTTGGGATAATGGATTTGAATTTTAAACCTCTGGTTAACCTTAGAAGTCTGGTATTAGCAGGGATGGAACTTACTGATATACCAGGCAATGCTTTTGTTGGACTGGACAATCTTGAAAGCCTCTCTTTCTACGATAATAAACTTGTGAATGTTCCTCAAAATGCACTACAGAAACTACCAAACCTGAAATTCTTGGATTTGAACAAAAACCCTATTCACAAAATCCAGGAAGGGGATTTCAAAAATATGTTAAGGCTTAAAGAACTTGGTATTAATAACATGGGAGAGCTTGTCTCTATTGATCGTTTTGCCCTGGATAATCTCCCAGAATTGACCAAACTTGAGGCCACCAATAACCCTAAGCTCTCGTACATTAGCCGATTCGCATTCCGTGATGTTCCATCTCTTGAGAGTCTCATGCTCAACAACAATGCTCTAAATTCTGTTTACCTGGCAACAGTAGAATCCTTACCCAACCTGCGGGAGATCAGCATTCACAGCAACCCACTGCGGTGTGATTGTGTTATCCAGTGGATGAGTTCAAATAAGACGACCATACGATTCATGGAACCTCTTTCAATGTACTGTGCAATGCCACCAGAGGTCAGAGGGCAGCGCATGAGAGAGGTACTTTCACATGAATCTGCTGAGCAGTGCTTGCCAATGATATCCCACGACACCTTCCCTAACCATCTTAACCTGGATATTGGCATGGCCGTAGACCTTGATTGTCGTGCAATGGCAGAGCCTGAACCAGAGATATACTGGGTGACACCATTAGGTAACAAGGTCATGATGGATACTGTGTCTGATAAGTACCATCTAAACAGTGCCGGAACGCTACATATATCAAACATTCAAGCTGATGATTCTGGTCGCTACACCTGCGTTGCTCAGAATACAGAGGGTGCTGACACTCGGGTGACTGCAATCCGGGTCAATGGCACTCTCCTGGACAGCACTCAGCTTATGAAAATTTATGTGAAACAGACAGAGTCTCACTCAGTACTGGTGTCCTGGAAGGTAAACTCCAACGTAATGACTTCTAACCTCAAGTGGTCTTCAGCCACCATGAAGATTGACAACCCCCATATCACCTACACAGCCAGAGTCCCTGTAGATGTCCATGAGTATAATCTGACACACCTTCAACCAGCTACTGAATATGAGGTCTGTCTCTCAGTTTCTAATATTCACCAACAGACTCAAAAGTCTTGTGTAAATGTCACAACTAAACATTCCACTTTTGCTGTGGAAATATCTGACCAAGGCACCAACACAGCTCTTGCTGCTGTCATGGGTACAATCCTGGCTATCATCAGCCTGGGGTTCATCTCGGTCTACATTGCCAAGAGATGGAAAAGGAAGAATTACCACCACTCGCTCAAAAAGTACATGCAGAAAACCTCTTCTATTCCTCTTAATGAGCTCTACCCTCCTCTCATCAATCTGTGGGATGTAGACACAGAAAAGGACAAAGATGGCTCCTTGGAGCCAAAGCCAAGCCAGGTTGACACAACAAGAAGCTACTACATGTGGTGAAGTCCATCAAACTGTTGTTTTGGAGCACAAAGACACGTTTTACTTATTTGTGCAAAAGTGGATTTATTCTCTGCTTTGCTTATTGGTAACAACTACACTGCCGGTCAAAAGTTTTTGAACACGTGGAGGATTTTTTGTTATGTTTTATTCCAGTTTTACAAAATTAAAAATATCCATTCTGCTTTATTATAATGCTTCATTACAGGCAAGTGCACTTGTTTGGTGAACCAGTTACTGCAAGACTGTAAACCTATATAACTTGTGCTAGAGTATAAAGGTGTGCACGGAGACGAGGATCTTGTGGGAGGCAGCCAAATAAGCTGTGGGAGCAGGTGGTTTTTACTTTTATGTGGGTGGGAGCAGGAAATGAGTTATGAAACTCTCAGGACAAAGCAAGGCCACATTCATTAACATGGGAGCATACTGAGTGCTCACGTGGCACAGCGTTCATTTGTTTAACAATTGTTTTACTTTAGAGCAATGGTGGTTTAATGAGCAATTTATATATTTTGGTAAATAGAACCAATAAGTCCAAGAAAATATTGACCGTGCAAAAAAAAAAAAAAATGAAATAATTGGAGTGGACTGCAGAAGCATGCAGGATTTGTCTGAAGTGTCTGATAGGATTGTAAGAATTTCTTTAGGAGTGGACAGTAGTGGATTAAAAAAAAAATAAATAAATAAAATAAAAAAATAAAAATACAATCGCCCAAACATCAACAAGTGCCTAATTAGATTTATCCAGGCTTTTTTTCCTGTTAGATCTAGGTTTTTCCCAATAAAAATAAAATAAAATGTTAGCAGTGTTTATTTCTTACTTAGATTTTCTAATTCTAGAGTATTTACCTTGAACCCATTTTCATTTCATGTTTAAGCAAAGGTTATAATCGAGGGATTCAGAAACTTTTGATTGGCAGTGTAAATGGCCTAATGATTCAAATATTTTAGTAGAGCATATTACTTTTTCTTCTTAGCTCAATATTGCAGCTTTGTTTAGTTTCTGGGACATGTTAGTAGCTGTGCTTTTTATGTTCAGTATATTTTAATAGCACAGCATAGATATTGTCAAAGATTATTTTTGGGTCAGTTGATGCTGTAGCAGTTTGATCCAGTACTGTACAAATGTCTTTGGCAGTATTCATGTAGAATGTAAAGTTTCTTTCTCTCTTTTGTAAAAAACAAAACAAAAAAAAAACAGTTTATCTGTTGTGCACTGAAATATATTAAGAATTCTGTCCATGGACTACAGTGTAAGCTGACAAAATGATTTTAGACTTGAGATACTGTCTATTAAATGATGTTAGCAATTGTTCTGTAATGTTGTATCAACTATAATTTTAACTTTTTTTAAATAAAACGTTACATTTTGATTTAGAACTTAAACAAATAGTTCTACATTTTTTATTTTTTATTTATTTATTTATTTTTAAATATTAAAGGTCAAATAAATGAATCAGTAGCATTTTCTACTTCTCTACATATAGTCTGAGTGTCAGAGGGGTCTAGATCTACTTCCACCAGAGTACAATCTTTCCAGAACTAGTGTTCTCATTTCCTAGAATACAAATATTAAATTTATCACCTTGTGGAGATGACCTCACAGATGTACCCTGTAAATGACTGTGGTACAGTACAACCACATGATGGTAACTTTAGTCTTTATTAATTGATATTCATCACTGATTCAGAGAGCAGTCATGTGGATTATCTGTGTTGGCAAGCAGCAGCTTGGAGTTAATGTAGATTGATTCATCACAACTTTATAATCTCCTTTATTTAAAGGCACAATGGTGAGTTGTTTGTGCTGCTGAGCCCTACTAAAGTTGGATGATGGACATCAACAATGAACAAGCATCTTCAACAAACACTTTCATAGCCTTGCCCTAAGTGCAGCATAATGCCAATTGCAATCTAAGAAGCATGCCTCACAGGCCATGGAAAAAACTCCTGCTTATTCAGCAACTTTCCCCAATACTGTAGGAATGCAGATCACTAGAAAAAGGAAGACAAGCTCCTTTGTGGAGCAGTCAAAGGAAGAACTGCATCCAACACAGGATTCACAGCTGCTTTCCACCAGGGAGACTATAGAATTAGTGCTCGTACTGTATTGTTCAACAGAGTAGTGGATATATATATAGGAGATGATATAGGCTATATATAGCAGAGTAGAGGAGTTGATATCCTGCATGTGCTTTAGTAGCAATGCACAAGTGCAAAGCACTGTTGAGCTAAGTACAGCTGCCTCACTTGTAGAGACAGACCCTGATGTACTTACTATTCCAATGGCTGAATCTCATTCTGTAAACTTGAAGGCCACCTTGGAGAAGATTGCTGATTGGCCACCAACTGAGGATTCTGGAGGTCAGAATATGACCCCACGACACAAGTCAAGTCAAGCCAAGAAGCCTTTAGTCATTTTAACCATATATAGCTGATGCAGTACATGATGAAATGAAACAATGTTTCTCCAGGACCATGTTCTCCAACCAGCATATCAGCCAATAATGCGTTGAGAGCGGGCATCAAGGCTGCCATGTACATAATTAAAGCTTGATCCTGTACCTGCTGAAAATATCTAATATTACTTTGAGTGATATTGCCTCAGAATGCTACAGTATAAACTGATTGAGAAATTATCATCCTCAGTAAAGTACAGTAACAATAGATGAATTGAATAAGGATCAGCATCATACTTAAATGTCTATTATTCTCAACAGGGAAGAACAGCAGTCATCATTTACCATTAAAGTGGTATCAGCACTCATATTAAGCACTGTCAAAGCACTCCATGAAATACATTTTCCAAGGAATGCTTTAGGAAGTGTTACAAATCACTTTGATACGTCACCTACATGAATTCCAGATATAAATTGTTCTGGTTGTCTGGAAGAAAAGGATGTGGAATTATAGGTTACATGAGTAACAGTGGAGGACAATCCAGCAATCTGAGTGAATTAGATTGATGTAGCAAGGGCCTCTCATAGGCTACACATGTGAGGGCACAGTCACAATCAGGAGGTGATCATGTACCATCATATTTGTTCATGTTTCTATCAGAACTCACCAAGGAAACAAGCAAAAATAAAAACCTAGTTCTGGAAGGAAGCCACCCTGGTGGTCCTCTTCATATAGAAACCATGGTTATATTCCTGACCTACCATTTGGCTTTTTAGCTTAGTTCCACTCTCAAGTGTAGTCATGAGTTTAGATTGTAGCAAAGCAATGAAGCAATTCATATTTTACAAGGAATTTTTATGCAAAGTTTTGCAGTAATTATGCTGGCATTTCATAAACTTTGTCATAGTCACTATAGAGGTATCAACACCTACAGTTGTTGCCATAGCGTTTATGAAAATAGAGATATCGAAAAACTATGCTTTTCTAACTGCTATGATTTTGTTTGATTCTTTGTTTGTTTGTTTGTTTTAATTTATTCAGATATTCAGGAAAAGGCAGTTCAGTGAAGTGACAAGAATACAGGACAAAGCTGTTTCTGTTAGTCATTATTTTGGCATTATTTTTTTCTAGATGAACACTGACCTGTAAAATTGCAAGCTTATTTTTTTATTTGAGATGAGACTGTCATCTCTCCAGCTGTTAATAAATATAGGCTTGACTAATTATTAAGTAGCGGGCATACCGGACATTTGCCTTGTTATTTTCTAGATATCCAGTTGAACATTTATGGCCACTTGCTTGACACGTATATATCTCTCTGGTTGATGTAATTTCTATAAAATTGATATGGATCTGGCCATATGTTAAGCTGTTGCCATCTTAGCTAAACTCAGTTCTAGTAGCTGCATTTGCTTATACAGTAAGCCAGGATTCTCTGCATCCATCATGTAACACACAAATTTGATCAAACTCACCATTGTATAATGAATAGCATCCAGTTCAGCAAAGATGCACATGAAGACAGCTACTGCATTTCTGTATCAGTGAATTAGACAGGTCACTCTATAATAAAAGTGCAGGGTAGGATGTGTTGTGTGTGTCACCATTTAATATTTTCCACAATTTCCTTATTTGGACAACCAAGTTTAATATTTTCCTTTCATGCCAGTAATAAAAGTGTAAATACCAATTTTTATACTGTATCTGATGCTCAGATGTACAAATGTCTACATAAAAGTGAGTTTATGAACAGTAAAAATCTTTCACTACAGTTGTAGACAGTTTATTATTATGTGTAATATCTGACATGGACTGGACTGCAGACCGGACATGTGCTTCTGTTAATTTTGTAACAATTGTACAAAGTCAGCTTATACACTTAGCTGGTTGCTTATAAATCCAAACATTATAAATATCAGTTTAACTAACATCTGTTTTTGATTTATGCTGTTAGCATGGAGCCGTCATTTCCACCGACATACGCAAAGCTTTTTGTGGTACATTTTTTTCTATTTGCCTGCTAGGATTTTCTTGTTAGCAATGTTGGCACTTCTGCCACTAAATGCTACTTATTATAGATTTGCATAACTGTTGAATAAAATATATAATTTGGTTATATTATTGTCAGTTTATGTATTTAAATAACTGCATACAGACACAAATAGTGTCATGCTTCAAAAGATGTATTGCAAGAAAGAAATTTATCTATTAGCTGATGATTGCAAGTCTGAATTGTAAAACAGCAATAGAAAACTGACTGTTTAACAATTAGGGGGAAGTTCTGCTTTATACTGCTTTTTTATTTGCTAGGGTTAGTTATTGGGCCCTTGATTTGCTGTGATTTACAAATGCGGGTGCAAACAAAAATAAAATACTGCTTTATTTCGATATTTTCATACAAAAATGTTCACATGTAGTGTCATTTTTCTTTTGTTTTACATGAGGATTCAGTGTCATAGTCACCAGACCTCTTACTAGAGCAGCTGCTGCTAGATGAATTTCACTAGTTAATGAGATTTATAATGTTGTAACATACCTGCAGTGAAAGTATGACTAAAAAATGTCATTAAACCTAACATCAAATCTCTTAAGAATATTCTTATGCAGAGATTCACCTTAATAAAGGACACCAGTTTTGTTGGGATATCTTTAACAAAACCGTTGTCATCTACATAATGTTTCACAATTTGTTGTGTTCCTTTAAGATGGTTTGAAAATGTCCCTGCAAAACCTAATAAACCAAAACCAAAGAGGAGAGCACAAAGGTATTGGCACCCTTTTCTGTTTTACCTAAAATAGCAAAGCTCCTGTTGACCCTGAAGGAAAACATCATGCAAAAACAATTTAACCTCACCTAAATATTAAATAATAAAACAAAGCATTTTAGAAAGCCCAATGGGTGCTTTTAACATTTGCCATTTAGTGATAAACTCAAATGAAATGCTCATGTCTCAGAACCCTGCCCACCTTTTTATAGAGTTTCATTATGTTTGTAAAATGGAGCTTGAGTAAGCTTGAGAAATAATATAATACATCTACATTTATACAAAGAATTCTCTCAGAGGAAACAGCCCAGATCTTTGATAGAACTGACTCCAATCACTCCACTTTAAGCTGTTGTGAAAGACCTATTAGATAGGAACAATAACATTTACTTTATGCCAAGAACAAGAGTACTTTCATCCATGTATTGATGTCTTCAGATAGCTGCAATGCAGCACATCTATTTGAAGAAAGGCAAATCATTGGGGAAATACTTGGCAGGTACATGGTGCTCTCTTCATGCTCTTTGAAACCATGAATGCTTTAGAGAACGCATAATTGAGCACTGAATAATTTCAAGACTACAATTACTTACAGTACAACCTGCTGAATGTACCAGGGCCAGTAATGATGTCAGGACTTGCACTTGGAACTACACTGAACCTGACTGCTTATATAAATAATCCTAAACTAGACCAAGAATTTGTAAAGACTGCAAGCACAATATTGCAAATATTGATAAAGCAATCATAACTGACATAGCGAAGACTTACAAAATACTTTCTATATTTTGTTTCAGTAGCAAGGCATTAGTAGTGCTTCTGCACTGCTGCTGCTTTTATGCCTTTTTTCCCCTCACATTTGAGTGTCAAACTAGTGAAAGGTTTGAAATGCTACATTTGCCCAAGGGCTTTGTTAACATTTGAACTAACACCTGGCTGGGTCTGAGAGGTACACTAATTGACAGGTTATCCAGGCTGTTTGTTTTGTAGTGCTGCCAAAAAGAAAAGGAAAAAGAGGATGTGACCTCAGGGATATTTGCTGATTTGTCTCACTGTTGTGCTGATGTCAATGTTCTGCAACACTAGATCAAAAAATATATTTCTGTATGCTTGGTATATCTTACTTTCACATCGGAATGTCCAGATTTTTATAAATAAACAACAACAACAACAACACACACACACACAGATAGTAGGTTCCTAATACTATATTCCTGTAAAGCTGATTTGCAACAATGTGTATTGTTAAAGTGATATATAAATAAAATAAAATAGAATTTAATTAAATGATAATATGGAACATTCTGGTCCTGAATCTGCATCTTCATCATGCAGAGGGATTTAGCCCATAGCCATCCTGTGACAGCTGTATCCAGCAATCTAGCCAAGGATCTGAATTTAAAAAGAATGACCTTTTATGCTCTCCAAAACCAGGACAGTTACTAATAAGATTATGTAGCTTTGGAGATTTTAAGCTCATTTGTGCACATAAAAAGACATGATGTTTGTATTACTAGGCAACAATTCATCAAAGCCTCTCATCTGATGTCACTAAGACTGTGTATTTCATTAAAAAAGAAAAACAAAAATTGCCACTTGAAATATTCTTATAGCCTGATGTGTCTTAATGGATTAAGTGAACATTTAAAGTAAAAAAAAGAAAAAACTGACAGTGTAGTTTAGGATTTTAACGTTTTAATTATTGCTATGTGTTTTAGTGTTGCTGTGAATATCCTCCAGACACCATGATATTTTTAAATGTCAGAAAATAACACAAATACAGCTGGGAGGAAAAGAACAGCTGACTAAGAACTAATGTCTTGATGTAACTGTGTTCGGAGGCTTTCGGCAGCAGCCAAACTTTTTAGGTTTTAGACACTATGGCAAAAAAACCATCATCATCATCATCATCATCATCTCAAATTTTCACTCTTTTAATCATTCCTATTCTTACTCATAATGGTATTTTTTTAAAGGACATTTGCTTTCAACAACAGTTCAACAGCCACTCATGAAAGCAATTCAGCATGACTGTTAGAAAATCACCAGCTCATGGACCAACCACTAAGAAAATCTCTTCAAGGCCTATTTTACACCAGAGGAGGCAGCTGTGCCATTTGAGCACCACTTTATTTGATCAAATAATGCCTTTTAATATTAATGTGGCACTGCAGCTCATATTTATATAAGTCTAACTTCAATAATAAATATAAGTCAAATATTAATCTTGAACTTTTTATTCTATATAACTTATGTTCTGTAAAGCTGCTTTGAGACAAGGTCCATTGTTAAAGGTGCTATACAAATAAAACTGAAATTTACTTCTGCATTGTGTTAAATTACAGAAATGAACACAGCCTTTACTTTTCTTCCATATGCATTTCCTGACAGTCACATGACTTTAGAGTTACATCACTATGCAGGAATGCTAGCACTAATATTGACATACAACAGCATTTGATAATGTTCTTTTGTCTGCAATGATAAAGATCATTTCTGCTAAGATAGCTATGGGCATATCAATGATGTTTTAGCTACACTTAAGGAAATGTTGCCAGTGAGGTGTCATTATTAGTGAGCGGTTTACTTGTCACAAAAGACGATGTGTGGCAGAGTAGATGTAAGTGAGATAAAGCATTGTGTGGAGTTTTATTTGGTGTTTGTGGAAACTTGTCACAGACAGCAGGCGTAAAAATTTGGGTTATGTTGTAAGGTTTTCTGTAACTGCATTTTTTTTAATGAGTGATTTATATTCAAACCTCATTTACACAGGTGCTAAAGTTTTCTTGCCAACCTGATTATTAAAAACTGCCTGCATGCAGATCGACTTCCGAAGTTGCCAGAAGTTTCCAAGAGCATCTAAAACTACTAGACAAGGGGATAGAAAATGTGGATTGAAAAATTTGATCACTTTTTCCCCTTTTACTGTTAAGCATTCAATATATCATATAAGAGAATATTACCAATACAGAATGAACACACTGCAGCTAGAATTGTTGATATCACTGCTGTTGACTCTGTTAATCACACTTATTTTTCAGCAGCTCATTAAAAAGCACTTTATCCAACACATCCTATTTTTGCATGATGAACTAGTCCACTGGCAGAAAGTGTGAAGCTTGGGCAAGAGTGAAAAATGTTACATCTTATGTTGAGAAGTGTAGCAAATGATTAGACAAGCTACTATAAACACACACACACACACACACTCACACACACACACAAGAACAAGGCTTTCATAAGCACAGATTCACTAAAACTGTGGTATATACATTGTGTGTGTGTGTGAGTCAAATAACAAAAGTTTATTTCTGACTGTTATAGCTCACTTTAAAGCTACATTGTGTTGGATTGCAGATCTTTATGTTTGCACATCTTCATGATGTCACATCCCAGCAATGCACAAAAGGCTCTTCCCAGCAAACACTATACAAACCATATTGTGTTGTTTGCTGATTGCCAGACCAGTGCTTGTTTACTGATGTTGTTGGATTGTTTGCCTTTTGTGACATTAAAGCTTATACCTGCACTGGCATCTGCCTCTGCGAGTTTATTATGATACATGGAAGTGTAGGCTGAAGACACAGGCAAATAAAAAAAAGAACTTCTTGGAATTTAAGACATTATGTGTGTGTCTGGTATACTGCTATACTGTCTGGTACACTTTCAGCTATGTTGGTGACACTCATAACGTCAATGCATACGAATTCAATGACATGCTTAGCAAACGTGCTTCATGGTGACAATTAAATAAAACCATGGCCATCTGATAAAAAATAAGTATCCTTATTTATAAACGATCCAAAATTATATTTATGTGGTTTGTCATGAAGGAAACAAGATAACATGCCTAGAATTTGCCTTAGCATTGAATACAGTGCTGTAAAACAACAAAACAAACAGGACAAAAACTATACTCTGTCATTTAAATGGATATTCCTGTGCAGTTCATTCCATTCACAGGTTAACATTAAGCTGACTTTGCAACCCTTTATTAAAAAGCCCTTTGTTTAAAAGTTTAAACAAAAAACAAGAATTACCATAGATTTCTTTTGTAAACTGCACTATATTATTTAATGTTAGTTATTATTGACTCTAAAATTACTTTATTTTGCAGTTATTTTTATAGATAAAAGGACAGTACTGATCATATATGCAATCATCAATATTCAGAGCTGGGCAGATGTGTAGTGAAAGTAATTTAATAAACACATGGTACCATGATTGCTACAGCAGTTTTTGTTTACCTTTGGACATGATGGAAGGTCTTTTGTGATTCCAAGAATCTGCTGCATCTCCCTTTTCCGGAGGCCCTGTTTCCAAGGCAACCCTTCATGTCTCCACTTGCCAGAACTGGCAGCAATGTCTGCAAGATGCCCCCAGGTGCACAGACAGAAATATCACTGACAAGGTCAACTTGAGCCAGGTAAGGAGCTGTGAAAAACACCATGCATCCTTTCAAAACTGTGAAAAAACAGATTCACAAAAGAGAGAGCCTGAATGCCAATACCAAAAGGCTAATTAGACATTCTAGAGCATGTCATGGCCCTATGAACAGTGAATGGGATTCCAGGGGGAATGTGGTATATAATATAATAAATGACATTTCCTGGGGTTGACAGGTGTGTTACAACAGACCTATACTAAATCTGCACCAGGGTTGGGATTAATAGGCTTAAGAAGGAATGTAAGATTACATACACTTAAAAGCTATTACAGTCTGTGAAAGCTGAAATAACCAGGCACTCTCTATACCATAATGGAACATTAAGTAATATAAATAATCAACATTTGACATCATAGGAAAGACTCCACTATCTAGGTGGACTATCATTTATCATGAATTACATATTAGGCAAAAGCATATCTTTACATGCCTCAGATTTTCCTCAAACTGCATATATCAGCAGTATAGACTTTCACAGACAGGCAGGGTTTAGTTGACCTTCTGGCTTCTCTCCGGATTACAGCCATGCTATCACGCCATGCTATGCTATCGTTCCTGAAACTAGGCTGAAGCCACTGGCTCAAGATGTCAGAAATTAATCAAAATTTAATCTCTTTCCACTGTGTGTGTGTGTGTGTGTGTGTGTGTTGGGAGCAGGGGGGCTGAGACAAGACTGCAATCCACAGCCTGACACCTTCCAATAGGTCAGTGTACTTATGCACATAGAGAGAGAGAGAGAGAGAGAGAGAGAGAAAGAGAGAGAGAGAGAGAGAGAGAGATGCTCTCATATCTCTCAGTATCAGTGCTGTAAAGGTAGACTTTAATGATCTTTAAGAACTGGGGCACTGCAGTAGTTAAACAACACGGGACATTAAATACACAAAATGCACCTAAATGCATATTCTATACATATTTTATATACACACACAGTGCAAATCAATTAATGAATAATCAAGACCACACCACAGCATACTGTCTGTTTATGTTTAGTTCTAGTCATGTTTCATTTTGGAGTTTCATTTGCATATAATATAAAGTGCATATAATGACAGAAGTAAATCTGGGAAATTCCAGCACAGAGAGAATAAATGAAATAATATGTTTATGTAACTATATGTTTCAAAACTTTATTTTAAAAATTTAGAATTTATTAATAAAACACTATTACCCTCCCCATGTCCTAAAAAGTTTCTGTTATCATGCTGGTCACCAACACAGAGGTATTTCTAAATTTGATTATTTATATGCGATGATTATGTATTGATTATTATTGATGCAATAAGCAAATTTAAACTTGGATTCATGGCATTAATTCATAAAATTGTTTATAATATATTTAACATATAAACAGGGAAAAAACATAACTGGTATATAATCTCAAGTAACATGTAATATGTACATCAGTTACATATATCACAAAGAGTTAATGATCATTGCTTTAAATAAATCAGTGTATAATAAAAGCTGACTTTTTTTTTTTTAGACCCATTAGGCTTTTTTAGACCCATTACCCATTATATATTGATTAACAGTGCAGTTAGTCAGGGGACATAGTATATATTAGAATATATTCTATATATATTAATATACTATAGATCAGTTGTGTTAAATATTGTTGTATATCATTGTCTGATTCCAAGAATTATTTTAGAATTATAATCACCAAACTTGAGGTATGATTATTTTCCATGTCCTGCCCAAAAGTGTTGATGAAGAAAGCATTTCTCATATCCTTCTACATGCACACTGTAATGTTAATGTCATACCATTTGATGCGTTCCCTTTGCATCAGCTTTCACCTTCTAATGAGATATCTAACTGCTTTGTGTTTGGTCTGATGTTTCTGCAGCATTACAATATGCATCAGCTAACTCAATAAATGATTGAAAGTTTATTTAAATTCAAAGTAAAACAGTTTGGAAAACATGAATTACACAGGAAGCATAGCTGATCCCCCAATTTACCGTTTTAATTCCTTCTATAATTCCTTACGTAAAATCACCAAAATGAGTTCGATATCGACATTTCCTACTATTTGGAACTTCTCTATGAAAATAAATAAAAACAGAAATACCAGAGTTTACTTTCATATGAGCCATTAACCACCACTGTGAAGTTTGGAGTGAACACAGATATAACAAAACAAGTCATGTCCCATTCACTATATTCACTATATGGTGCACAATTTAGATTTTATAAAACAGCATGATGTATATTATCCTATAATTGCACATGATACACAAAGTGCACTGCAGTGGGTTAGTGCCAGAAGATCAGAACTCTCTGAAGGCTGGGACTTTCACCCCATTAAAGTATGTGTAATGTATCTAAAAATTTAAATGTAATGTAATATTCTATAAATCCTTATGTTTAATTGTCTAAAATATAGTTAGTGACCATTTGCTCTTTTCTGTGAGAAATGACCTTGATATATTGCTGTTGCCTGAGTGAAACATAGAGCGATCAGCAGAGGCCGCTATGGGGTCTAGAAGTTTAAGAAAGCTTTCTTCCTGGTTATCACTATGGCCAGATAAGTCTGTATATAGCCTGCCTTATCTATCAGCACACACTGCCTGTGTTGAGGACCAGAGTTCAATCATGTCACACTATGGCTAAGCTTTCTTGGTAACACAGCATGTTAATAAACCTATCAGCTTTGTCCAGGCCAGCTCTGAGTCCAGCAAGGGCCCCTAACTGTTAAGTAGAAGTGGCTGCCAGCTGGAGGTTCAAAGACAAAGCTGTTTCTAAAGACAGTTTAGGCCACTGGTTAATGTAAGTTGTTGTGCTCACAAACACAAACAAAGCTCAAGAGGCACATTTTGAATTAAATTCCATTTGTGCTGCGGCTTCCTTGGAGGTACTAAAATGCACATCTCCAAAATTTGCAGACTGAATATTGCTACATTGATTTGTGGTAGGTTCATGTGTTTCTCCTCCTAAAAAGGATAGAGTACCTTTAGAGTCACTTTAGCCAATTCAAAAGCTTGTTCAAAAACCTTCAGCAATTATCATCCTCAATAAAGTACAATATCACTCCAGTTTGTAAAATAAGAAAAGGAGAACATCTAGACGTTTGCACTTAGTTGTAGAACCAAATAGACTAGGTAGAACCTTATAATAAATTTTGTGCTAGAAATGTGCAATACATATTTATGTATAAATACATACATACAGATTTAGTTTCAGTAAACATTGTTAGGGATTGAAGTTAGAGGCAGATGCAAGTGTCCTGTTTAATTGGTGCAATAGAAAACTGACACTAGGTACATGAACAAGCACTGGGTAAATGACAAGCACCAGGTAAACACAGGAATACAAAACCATGGTGTGAGCTTGAAAAATGCAAGACAAAGAGTGCTACCACAGACAGTACATAAATATTCTTGCCATTAGATATAAAGGTGACCTTATGAGGTGCAGGAACTAATGGGTTACCTGGTCCTGACAAACATATCTAATATTAATAAAATGTCATAAATAAATAAAATGTTAAATGTACTGTTCTACATTCAAAGACATAGCCTGCAATCAACATTAAAATCAGGCTTGCCATGAGCTGGTTTTTAAAACTGCTCATCTTTATTAGTGCGAACAGAATGTAATATAGTGACACAGCATTATTTCATATAGTGAATGCATTTCTGTTTCTTAAAAATGTAAGTGTTTTAATTTGTTAGTGCCTATGATGATGACAAAACAAATCCTTAAATGTTTAAGAAACCATTATTGTGATTATGCTTTTGAGGTAATCTCTCCAGGGGTCTAATTAAAAGTGGCTGTGTGTTTTTCCTCTTCCTACCAGTACTCTTAGATTAATCAAGCATTTATACCCAGCCTGTGGTAAGACAGCCTGATTTATTCCCATCCAATGTGAAAAACTGCAAGACAGAAGACAGATTTAGTATTTTGTGGCATGATCATTTCATTCATTCATACTTCACAGGGTAAATCTGCATGCAAAACTGTTTCAACTGCTGAGATGCTTACTGTTGCCTGTCGGATCAAGCTGATAAAATAAACTGTCTGAGTAGGCTCATTATATTGATACGAATAATTTTGCATTTCTCTAGAATGATTTAATAATGATGGAAACTGAATTTGGCTGAAGGTAGGCTGAAGGTAGGCAGCATATTTGATAGAGAATGTAATGAACAAGATCTTATCAAGAAGACTATTGCATTATATGATCTTTAATTCACACAGAATAATATGATTGGGCATACAATTATTTCTATTTAGTGATGAACAATATACTTTTGCATGAAAATAAAGATGGTTACATGCTTATTGTACATTGAATATTCAACACTGTATGTAGAATAATGAAAAACTTACAGCATGAAAACACCAAATTTTACCTTTATAAAAAAAAAAAAACATTTCAGCCTCAGGATGGCATGAGAAATGGTTGAAGGGTCAGGGACTATTCAAATATTAGGTTTATTATCAAACACAATAACACAACAATATCTTTTGGAGCTTTTTCCATAAACTTTTCATGACACCATAGGTCCATGGTCAATACTTTGGTTAAAATTTTTTACAGGCCTTCCCATGATGATAAATTGCCAAAATGGAGAGGAGACTCAATCCTCACCTCACAGCTTCCTGTGAAACTGTCAATCACACCTGTTATTCTTACTGCACTGCAGTATTTATGAGCTAGAACGCTGAATAAGAGTTGGCTCCACTCCACTACACTTATGATTCCACAATTCCAGAGAGAACACAGAGAACTTTTAATGTCACTTATGAAGAAGGTGATGAGAGTATATCTTCTTTTCTCTCTTAACTCTCTTTTCTCAGTTTCTGAATGGTTGTATTTTCAACTGATGTATGTGCAGTATCTGTGTGCCTTAAACAGAGGCCATAAAATGGAATTTGTGTCTCTTTGTTGGCCAAATTCAGCATTGAATTTCTTTGTTATGTCACCATCCACAGTGGAGGTTAATGGCTAATATGAAAATTCACACTCAGCACTTTAGGAATTTGTCATTTTTCCTTAGGTTTTTCTGTTTTTACCTAGCTTTCTGGTGCAACACAAAGGTAAGTTGTTTTTCTCACATTTGTTAAAAGTCTCTTCAAAAGTAAATGGTGACATCAAACCCATTTTTGCTTGGTGTGATGCCCCAAGTACTTGTTCATAAGTATCTAAAATTTAAAGGTGTTATCTTCAACAAGTACAATTCTGTGTGAGGTTATCCCAACAGAGGTAAAAAAAAAAAAAACATCTCACACTGAAAGCCTGAGTCCTGACTAATTTAATAACCGACTTCAGGAAATTAAATAATTCATTTGTTTATCCTGATTGAAAATGTCTGATACTGTGATATTACATTCTGCCCATGGAATGGAACACCAGTGTATCGATAAAAAGGCTTAAGTAATACTTACACGGATGTGACTTTGAAATAGAAATGGAGTGACTTGTATGCCATAGTTTGACTTTTATGAGCTGAATTCTGCATTTTCATTCCTAGTAAGAAAGCCAAGCATGAAAACTTTCTGACTGTTGATAATGCCTAACTGTGGATGTTGTTGGTTACAGTAAGTAAAGGTTCGAACAAGGATGAATAGTGAGGGAACAGCAACAGAAAGCATCACCCATACAACACTAGACAAACTGTCTAGTTGTCTGCCACAGTTGACCCCAATGTCCACCATAACAATCTCTCCAAGCCAAATCATGTCAACACTCCAAGTGAAGTGTCACATTTTTCTCCTGCAATTCTCATTATATTTCTCAGAGTAAGATCTTGTGTCTGATATCAAAATTGTCCAAAGGATTAGGAATTGTCCACAGGATTAGTTTTTGGGCTGCTGTATCGTTAATGGGTTTCATAATCTGTCCGATTGCAATATAAAGAATCAAATATTAACCTACAAACAAGGTCAAGGTACATTAGCAGGTCACACCCTTGAGTTCCAAACACTAGCAAATATTGAAAGAACAAATCAGAATTAGAAAGATGTCATTGTTGAGTAAGCTTGCTGAGCCATTTGTCACTGTACTCTCTCATCGACCTGGCCATTTGTCTCGATTAACTGTTAATGGAGAGAAGACCAAGTGCCATTTTCTCAGTGCTCCTCCAACCTCCAAGAAAAGAATCAGACTTAGAAAGCCTGTGAACATTGGTCACACTTGACTTATTCCATTTGAACAACTACAAAGCCAAAGCTTTTAACATTGAGAACCAATCCATAAAACCTTGCAGTATCTTACATATCCTACAGCTCAAGAGGTTAATCAGTGTAGACAGTGTTTGGAGGTCAAACTGCCTGTTAATGTAATGAGTTCATTTTCTTCTTCACCTGCTAAACCTTTTCTGCAAAATGTGGTATTACATCATTCATAAATGAAGATATAACTCATCAATTTTGTCTTGAGTTACAACCACAGGATGTGGCCAAAGCACGGGGTCAGGCATAATACAGCACCCCTAGAGTAGAGAGTGTTAAGAGCCATTCTCAAAGGTGCAACAGAGGCAACAAGCAACAGCCCTAAGCCTTAAACATTTGAGCCACCATTGCTCAATGTTCCTGATAACACGTGGCCATAGATTTTGTCATAGACTTGCTTGTTCTCAAAAATCATGACAAATATCCTAGTTGCCATGGGCCGGTTCTCCAATTGCTTATGATTAATTTCCCTTCCCACAGCACCAGAAACATCTGAACTCAAATTCCAGCACCTTTCCAGATACTTCAGCATTCCAGAGCTCATTGTTTCAGAGAGAATAGCTGCACTTGTAAAAGGCATTCATAGAAAACACATTTACAACAAATGTATTGGATTGTCTCTAATTAATTTTCAATAAGAAGTATGCTGGATGAGACTTTTGGCATGATTATACAAAACCAACAACAGTGTAATGTGTATCATTTATTATAATACAATAGGTATTGATGTACTCAGTGGAACACTCCAGTTTGTTCATTTGTTCATTCATTTTCACTAACTAATTTATCCTAGTTGGGGTCACAATGGATCTGGAGTGTATACCAGGAACTGGATACACACTGGGCATCACAGAGGGCCATGCATACACACAACTGCACTCTCCTTCACACCTAGGGACAAATAGAGTAGAGCAGCTAGTTAAACCTTGGCATCTTGGAGCTGTGAGGTTCCAAAGCTATCCATTTCATAGCCATGCCACCCATACTTCAGGGTTTTTTATGCTAATATCTATCATCAGTAGTATATGGAAAATTACAAAGGATAGGCGTGTTTACTTGTATTTATAGAAGACAAAAAGGTAATTTTTGGTGGTTGTCACCTATACAATACAGATGACAGATATAGAGATTAGGTTAAAAAAGTATTTCAAATTTCCACTCTGTTATGACCTTCACACTAAATGAAGCCACATTAACAACATTAACCTTAACTCAAAGTATATTCTGTGTTAATGAAACCAGAACAATAGAAAACAATGAGAAGCAGGCTTACAATGCCCTCAAACCCTGCAGCTGTGTCCTGCTGCTTTTGCTGACATCGTCATGATAATTTACACACTATCCTTAGGGAATTCACACTTGCTTCAGCAAAATAACTTTCAACGCTTAGTGTCAGCGGGACACCAAAATATACTGTCATATATGCTTCATAAAAGCTCAGAGTAGTAATTTAAGTAGTGTATATGCCAGGTAAAAGACATTTACATGTCCTCACTGAGTCTGTAGGGCTTCCATTCAGGTCCTTTGATTTATTCAAAACTACTCTATAACAATCCCACCCTAATCAACCCCCACCCCCCACCCCCACGCCAAAAAAAAAGGAAAACAGCGGGCTGATTGGAAACAATAAACTTACTTATAATTACATTAAAACTTCTATATCTGCTGTTTTAGTTACTGTGGTTTAACTTTACTGGAGTTGACCATGCTCTGAAAAAAAATTCTATGTCATTCAATATATGAAAATGTGTGCTGTTTATTATTATTTTTCTTAGCATTTGTCCTGCACACTTGCAGGGTCCACTGTCCTCCCATTTTTATCCAGGCTTGGGACAGGCACTGAGAGTCAACTCTTCAGCGGCTGGGGTGGCGCCCCGTCCAGGAATCGAACCCAGGCCGCAGCAATGAGAGCGCAGGAGCCTGCCGCTGGACCACCAGGAGGCAAATGTGTGCTGTTTAGTAACATGATGAAATCTTGTCCCATCTACGATGTTGATCATCCCATTGCCCAGGGTAACCATGGTTTATACACTACTCAAATGTAAGCACTGTGTCATCGCCACATCATCATTAGAAGAAGAAAAAGAAGAAGAAGGAGAGAGAGAGAGAGACACACACATTTTATTACTAGTTATTGTTGTTAAAGTTTTAGTGTGCCTTGTTTTAAAATTAAAGTACAGTACAATATATCCTCTATAAAGTGTTCACTATTATACAAGGTTTCAGGCATTCGCTGGGGGATCCTACTGTATTTACCTGGCTTTAAACTTAAAAACTGTAAAACTGTAAGTGACTGTGTACTTGCGCACTGTGTAATTGTCGTGGACATTCTCAGCTGTAAGCAAAATGATAAAGAAAATATGGCACCTGATTTTTATATTGCTGATAATAGCATATGAGGCTTTCCTTTGGTCTCATTTTAATTCCCCAAACCCAGTGATGTACAGTATAACACTAGTCATACCTCTTAAAATGTATGTGCTTAAATTTGTGATGATAATTTGTGTAAATTTTAGCAGCTAAAAAGCTATGTAATATTTTCTGTGTGCAATTTTGTATCATTACACAGCTACAATTTAAATAAGCCTGTAAATAAATGTTATTGACAAACATTATTAATTTACTGTGTGCTGAAGAATAAAACAAGCAATGCCTTCAGTGCAGTGTACAGTAAGAAATTTGTGAGAGTAAAGAACTGTGACTAGTGTCAGAAAAGGTGAGCGGGAACAAATGTATGTGTGTGTGTGTGTCTGTGTGTATGTTTGCAACTCGACATTAAGCAATCTTTAGACATCACAGACATATAGAAAAGTATTTAAATCCTTAGAAAACTCTCTTTTCTACTCATGATTTTTTTTAATGATACCGTGTATGTATATGTGTTTGCCTCTTTTCCCTTGGAATACCGTTTTAATGCCTTCATAAGAGCTGTTATCCACTGTCTGTAGATAAGAATATCCTGTACTCCAGCTACGGAGAATGAACCTCTCTAGGGGACTTAATACCACGCACTGGCATAAAACACAAAGTAGTGATCCTTGGTTTAATTACGGCCTGACACTCTTTCTTCGGATCAATATGAACAATTTGTTAGACCAGAGACCATGCCATGAATGTCTGTACTGCTGAACATGTGCTATCAAGCTGCTCTGAGTGCACTGACTGAGAACATGCTTCATTAATAATTAAAGGTGTATTAAAGGACAGTTTCTGGACTTGTACATAACACTGTATCTGCCTTTTTAGGTTGTGAGTTGAATATATGTTACACGATTGAATAAATAATGAATAAATAAAGTTCATTACAAACAGATGATGTCCCGACTTCCCTAAAGTATCACAAAGTTAAAATGTTAAGATTATCTTATCTAATAGAGAGTGCTTAAAATAATACACTCGTCCACCTTATGATTTACTGCTGTGTGTTATAGAAATTCTTGGAGGCTATAATCACCCTAGAAATAACTACAGGTGTTCTATCTTGGGAGAAAATGTGGGGCAACACCTTTTCCTAGTACATGATATTCCATTAATTTGATTTCATTCATATTCATGGGGCCCATGCATCCTCTGAATACATTTCTTTGAATACATACTGCTTCTAGATACTTGGTAGTTTTCACTGATGCATCACTTGAGTTCACAATGTAGCAATGTCAGGAAAACCTGCTATATAGGTCTCTATAGGTATATACATGTAATTAATGGCTGTAACCCATGTGTTCCTATGGGGAGGGTACATGGAAAGGAATCATCATAGGACCCCTGCTGGCCAGATATTATAAGGACTCATAATGTTTAATGTGTATTGCGCTGCTACACTAGTATATAGTTAGTAGATATTTATAGACTTTTGTTAAAGTCTCATTTGCAAACTTTTTGTTACTTCTAGCCGTTTTTTGTATAATAAATGTAAATGTCTATTCTCTTTTATGTTTTTCTTCTTTGATGCGTTCATAATAGTGTAAAACTGCACGTAGACAAGTAGAACCATGCATGACGACAAAAACTTACTCACTAAAGTTTAAAGAAAATTGAACAACAAGAATCAACAAGATCAGTTCGTTTGATTACGACCTGTCTGTATCCAACCTAAAACCACACACACACACACACACACACACACACAGACACACACACACACAATTATGCGAGAGACCAATGTCCTTTGTATTTATTAGATCAAATACACAAGTCACAAATCTAGTTATTGTACTAAAGACTCTGAAGGTTCTGCAAGAGCTAAGGAGCATGGATATGTGGCAGGAGATGCTAGAAGCAACGTCAACAATGGGTGTCATTTCTTACATCTATCAGCATCATTTCCAATACTATCGTACTGTACTATAAGCCGCAGTAAGCAGGATTTTGTTTTGTAAAAGTTTGGTGTAAATTTTATTCAGTTGTGACTCCAACTGAGTATTTGTTGTGTTGTGTGGTTTTCTTATAATAATATAATAATTTTGTATTTAGGAATGGAAACGCGTATCCTTGTTTTGTTCTGCCTTTGTTGGGGAAGCTGTGCATAACATTATGGGCAAATTCCATGTGTGGCATATTTGATTAGTATAGTTTACCTTTCTTTTTTTTTAACAAAAAACATTCTTGTTTTTCTAGATTATTCTTTCTGGTAGCTGTGGCTCTGTCAAGCCCAGTCCTGATCATATTGAAGGACCCACTCTATCATTCACGCCACTTCTGATACATGCTAAAGAGGTTCTGTAACAGTGAGAACCTGCTCTGTGGGAGCCAGCACAGCAGTTCAGGGCTGTTTTGAGCACACATACCGGAATATATTCGGAGAGACTGCTACATACAACCACATCACACACTTGGAGGAATACATAGTATGAGTGACAGACTACATCAGTAAATGCATAGGTGATGTGACTTCCTCTAGTGCCATCACCACATGTGCAAGATACAGCCTTCAGATCTGACAAGTCAGCCTTCAGCCTTCACACAGCAAGAGCCAGTCTGGCTTGGGTTATGAGAGAGCAAAAACCCAACTATAAAAAATGACACACAATGTATGTGGCATAATTCATGAGAATTAATTTTTTAATGCTAATATTGCTGCTACACTGCACAGTAGTTTCAAGTCAATCATTGCCATAGATTTTCACATTTTCTACACATTCTGCTCTGTCTATTGTTCTGTACTGCATGTAACATAGTGCACATCAATATGCTATTTCTTTAATATTATTTCTGTTCGATCTTATTTTTATGTTTATGTATGTGATAAATAAAATCTTTAATCTTGTTCTGCATAATTTGTGTATTTTTTTTTTGTATTACACTGTTGTATTTGCACTTTAGGTGATTTGTATACTTTACTGCTGTTCTGTTATGTCTTCAAGAGTCAAGATTCAATCATCTTTTATTGTCATTTTAACCATGTAAAGCTTGTGCAGCTACATAAAATGCAGAGCTACGTAATTCAACACAGGGCTAAGTTTTCTACACAGTACTACATAAAGTGCATGTGTGCAAACAGAGCAAGACAGAAGAGTGTGCAAGACAGACAGTACAATAAAATACAATAGTGTTCACAGTGCAGCACTGACCAGTACACAGTTCTGGTTGCACAATCATCCTGGAGATAAAAACAAATGTGTAAATGTAGATATATAGAGAGGAATAACAATAAAAACCTATTTGGTTTGATTTGACCGAACATGAGGGCAGGGCAACTCCAACTATGAAGAATAATCTGCATCATTCTACTGCAAGTCTACAAAGCAATATGAAGAAACAAATTATAACATAACCATTTGGATATACAGTACACTCCATTTTATGTTTTTTTATGGTTAGAAAGATCATTTAATGGTCCATTAATACTCAAATACGTACTTTGATTACTGTAATTCTACTTGACTTTGTTGTTGTTTTTCTCAGTTCTGAACTCGCTTGGTGTTAGTAAATAGCTATCATTAGTATCTTCTGACTAGAAGACAGATAATGTCAGTGTAGTTGTTTTCAGGGTGTGAGATCTCTAAAAACAGGTTTGTATTTACTGTGGCTGTGTGTGTGGATTAAAAAACAACGATCAAACTGATTTTTTATTTATGTATTTAAGAGTTTGGAATTAAATGTTCCACAAACACTGCTGCAACTGTGTCAAGGAGAACCAATAATAGATGAAAAGTTGAATCATATCCTGTGAAATGGTCTATTGAAAAACATTTATTTAGGACGTTCTGTTTTTATCAGAGAATCTGCTGTGTTCGTGATGTCAGACAGTGGTTAAATAGGTTTGGGTTTAGAACAATGACATCCTGAGGCTCTGTCTTCACACTCACACAACAGAGAAAATGAAACTTATAGCCTCTGGCTATTTCAAATGAAAAAATAAAAAAATAAAACCTGAAGTTCCATTATTAAATAAACATTTACCAATGAAAGGTTCAGAAAAATAGATATATTCCTAACTATAAATTAATTAGAGCTAAAAGCTACAAAAGCCCTTCTTTTCTGTTGGATCAGTACTGCGTGGGTGCGAGTGTGCTTCTCATGCTGCCTGACAAGCAGCGTCTTCTCAGCAAAGTAAACAACTCACACGGTGTTAATGTTAGAAAGTTCTAGCACAAGCATCAGAAAAGCATACAGAAACAGAAACAGGAATTTCCACTTGGGGCTCTCAGGGAGCAGTAAAACATTGCATTTTGTGTGCACTTTAGAAACAGTTTTTAAAAAAAAGCTACCATCGACAGACCATTGCACTGCAACGTGCAGAGGAAGCATCTGTTTTGCTTCTGGTTTAATAAAATGAGCTTTACCGCCCTTTCGTTTAACTTCCTAGCAGTATATGGCTCATTAACTTTTTAGGCATGTAGCCAGGAAAAATTCAGAAATGTCTTAACTGAGAAAAAACCCCGCAAAATTATTATTTCTTTTGCAGTGTTAAATTTTCCAAAGGAGCTGTAAATAACTGTACCTGGTATATGATCAAAATGAGTCAACAAGGCCCTTTTTTTAGGTACATCTATCTATCTATCTATCTATCTATCTATCTATCTATCTATCTATCTATCTATCTATAAGCTTCATTTTCCCTATTTGCACAATAGTCAAACCTTTCTCTCCAGTCCCTCAAGGATTTATTGAGGGAGTTATTTGTGACTGTATCTATTTTTTTCCAGAAAACTATTTGAACTGGTCAAATTGCAAGCAGAGGATTCTTCTTTTAAGCCGCTACCAGTGAAGACAGGTAAGTAATTACTTTCTAAGAGAGCTGTACCCATGTCTGATGCACTCATGTTTGTTTGTCACACAACTCAAATCTCTGGAAAACATACTGCAATTTTGAAAAATTGTATGTTCCTCAGAATATTGCAGGGCTTGAGTGAATTTGTGTTAATTTATGTGATCACAAAATCCTGTAGGGACTGTCTCTCAAATTAATATGATAGTCATAATACAGGAAATAGTTATAATATATTCTGGAGAACATTCTCTCATGATGCCTTCTGTGCTTTTCCCAAGTAACACTAAAATAACCCTGTAAAGTGAAGTGATTCCAGTGATTTTGCTCATTTCTTATATTACTCATATATAATTCAAGGATGTTCAAGTGATTATCAGCTAAAGTAGTAAAGCAGCAGCCTCTACAGCACATCATTACCATTCATCAGGCAGTGACTCCATATATTTTCAGCAAATCCTTTGCAGCCACATTCTGTTCTCTAATTTACTTTTACAACCATCTCATTTCTCAGAAACAGCAAAGTTCTTGGATCTTTTTCCAGAAAAACATCAGAGCATGTCCTCTGACTTGTCCCAGTTGCACACTCTGTATAGCCAGACATGTGAGAAACGATGCATTAGTTGCTTAGCAGCAGATCACCTGCGGCAACTACCCAAGCAGATCATCAGCCTCGGGTGTCCCTTGTTGGCACTTCTAAAACAATGCAGCAGTTCATAAAGTGTTATGTTTATTTCTATTCCAAAACTATTTCTTTTGATGTTTTTGCCCTCTGTACTCACCTATCTTCCATCCTTCCCACTTCCTTCATTTGTTTTCGCGTTTTCTAACCTTGTGTTCTTTCTTCTAATCTACACTGGTTTGCTCTTAAAACACAAGATACAGTGATCAGTTTTAGAAAACCTCAATAATAGTCCTGACTCATCTACTCGGTATGAAGCAAGTGGAATCCTAGGTGTCAGGATCAGCCATGACCTAACACAGGATAGCCTACATTACCAAGAAGGTTCAAACATTACTAGAAATGCTGCTGAAGGCTCTTTCTGAAGTGTGTTTCCTTCATTTGGACAGGGCTTGTAAAAAATCTCTAATGTATTTAAGGAAGATGTAGACCCACTACAGACTCCCATGGGGAAACACATGCTATTCTTGAATTATACTTTGTATTTCATACCTGTTTCTGGGCTATGGGGTCGGCTTGACAGAAACCCCTTTCTGGGAAAAAAATAAAATAAAAATAAACCCATCAAAGTCTACCGATACCTAGAAGAGTAACTTTTTTAGGCATAATTAGGATAAATATTTTTGATGCAAACACAGACACCCAAACAACTCCATACACACAATGAAGTACGGTGGGGATGGCATCATGCTATGGGGATGGTTTCCTTCAGCTTAGACTGGAGTCAAATCAAGTTTCAGGGAATCTATTTTGGCACAAAACATGCAGGGTGCAGTTAGATAGCTGAAGATGAAGAAAATGTCACCTTCCTTTACAATAACAAGCCAAAGCACAAACCAAGACAGAAGAACAGAATAGTTGAATCACCAAAAAATGTATTTTGCAGGATTATACAGGCTGCAGGACATCTTTTCCATGCCTCACTCGAACTGCCACTACTCATTATGGAACAATAAGCAATATGTACAGCCACTGAGTCATACCAGAAACATCACTTGTACTTTTTAATCTGGGGATTCAATTCTATCATTGATTTTTTTTCCTTGATATACCTTTTTAAATGTTCTTATAATAATGTGCTACTTGCATTTTATCAATATTTCGTAGACTTTCAATATTGCGTAGACATTTTCATTTGTGCACTTGAATGTCATTCAGTGATGTTTTAATAAAATTGAATTTCTCATTTTCATTTCATTTCAGCCTTCTCTTTTGCACCTGATTAGAGATTAGAGATTCTGAGTTGATATTCCCTGTGGATTACTAGCAGAGGATCCAGGTTCTTTAAAGTACTTGAAGGAGAGGCTCCACAGGAGGCTACTAAGAAAAGCTAGAGTAATTGGCAAAGGGATAACCAATGTAATCAGCCTCTCAAGCTAATGAGGACTGACAGAGGAGGCTTTGAATACATGTTTGTTCTCCAATAGCTGAAAGATCACTGGAAACAGAAAGGTTTTGGTTTTTAGTGATTTTTTATAGATAGAGTGCTACTGGTAATTTGTGGCTGAGTCAGTCAGCACTGGAAGTTATCCTGGCTGCTAGATTCTTCGAGACTTTGATATCTGTCCATGGAGATGAAAGTATTCACCTTCATTTGGAATTCAACTTATAGTTTTACACATTTTTTAATCTTTCAATTCAACACAATAGAGAGGTTGTTTACAAAACGTGGCACAAAAATTGACACAAAAATGTTAAAATTGCAGGGTTTGTGGTGTAAAAAATATCAAATTGTGTTACCCATGTCAATCTTTTTTCACCTTGAATGTGCTACAACACGTTTGCACAAAATTACACTATATTGCCAAAAGTTCTTGGACACCCCTCCAGATCATTGAATTCAGGTATTGTTTTTCAGGGGTTGGGCTTGGTCCCTTGGAACTCTTAATGCTTCAGCATACCAAGATATTTTTAGCAATTTCATGCTCCAAACTTTGTGGGAACAGTTTGGGGATGACCCCTTCCTGTTCCAACATGACTGAGCAACAGTGCGCAAAGGAAGATCCATAAAGACATTGATGAGAGAGTTGTGGAGGAACTTGACTGACCTGCACAGAGTCCTGACCTCAACCTTATAGAACACCTTTAGTATGAATTAGAGCAGAGAGTGTGAGCCAGGCCTTAACGTCCAACATCAGTGCCTCACCTCACAAACGCGCTTCTAATGGAATGGTCAAAGATTCTCATAAACACACTCCTAAACCTTGTGGAAAGCCTTCCCCGAAGAGTTGAAGCTGTTATAGCGGCAAAGGGCGTGGCAACTCCATATTACGTTCTTGTGCATGTAAAGGCAGACGTCCTAAAACCTTTGGTAATATTGTGTGTGTCGACACACTTTATAATGAAGCATGTGACTGCACTCAGAATTAAACCATCACACTATTCCCAGATTAGGATGGGTTCCCTTTTGAGCCCAAATCCTCTCAAGGTTTCTTCCTTCCATCTTCTTAAGGAGTTTTTCCTTGCAACCCTCACCTCTGACTTACTCATTAGGGATAAATCTAAAATGTTTTCTTTATCTTTATCTATCTCTATCTTTATTTTCTGATTTTATATATTCCTGAAAAGCTGCTTTGCGATATTGTCCAGAATTTTATGTGCAAATTATTATTATTATTGCTTGGTGGTGGTGGCATCACGTTATGAGGCTGGTTTTCTTCATCTTAGACTGGAGCACTAGTCAAGTTAGAGGGAATCATGGGTAGCTACAAATAACAATCTAAACATACATAGTTGCAGATGAAGAAAATGTCACATCCCAGCAAAATAACAAACCAAAGCACAAATCCAACTCAAGAAAGAAATGGCTTCAGAAGAAGAAGCTCAAAAGATTAGATCTAATCCTGTTAGAAACCTGAATGCTGTATTACAAGCAAAAGGTGCTTTAACAAGGTATCAGTTAAGGGGTTTCCTAAAACGTTACTACTTCTTTTCCACTTATTTTTTGTTGGTAGCTTTAGCACACTAAAGGTGGAAAAATATCTGACATGATTTCATCTTAGTTTCACTTTTCTACATCACAAAATCTACATATAGTCAAGCTTCTGAAACTCTACAGGAAATAATGTGGCACTCTGTAAATTCCCTCTTACTTTTGAAGCTGAAGGAATATATTTGAGAACAAAATAGATAGTTATCAGTGAAGTAGAGGAATAAGATGTCTCTGTGGCTGTCCTGGGCCCTGTAATCAGCTGAATTAATCAGGGACTCACTCTGCATGGTGGTGGTCCTCCCTTTCTGTGAATAATTTTAAGCTTATAGTTATTCATATTTTTTTAGATTCACTAGGTGTTACAAGCTTTAATCATTTTCTCAGTTTTGATCCATGCTCATTTTTGTTTCGTAACAGATTAACATGAAACAGGAAACTATGACGAGATGTCAAGAGCCAACGTTAAAAAAATCTGTATACATAATGTGTTTATTAAAATAAATCACACGTAGAAGCTTTGGAATAGTCTGAACACAGCCAATAAGGTCACCAGTGGAGAGCATTATGAGATTGCACAATTTCTGCTGTAGGCTAATGGAATAATAAGAGCAAACTGGTACCATAGAGGAAAAACCCCATGAAGATGAATCTTAACCTGAGCATGACAAAGTGCTAGCAGTGGCTAATTCTGTTTCCATCCTTTCCAGTTACCATTATTCTCCATAGCCGTTCTAATGAAAAAGAGAGGAGATCTAATTGAACGTAGGGAAGTGATACATCTTTGTCATTTATGGAGAATAAGAACTAAGCTCTTACAGAAGGAGAGCCAAGTATAGCCTCTTACTGATTTGTGGCCACTTTTGTTCTTTTTTTTTTCTTTTTTTTTTGAAGCGTTCACAACTCACAGCTCCATCTTTGTCATCACTAGCTGAAAATCAGTTGTCTCCTAGTCATATCCATATCTGCACACCACAATCACTACTAATTTAATGCAGTAGTCAGGTTACAAGCAGAGAAGTCACCAAACAGGAACTAATCACTCAACTCATCTCAAATCATAAAATACAAGCAAGGTGTGAAGCTGTGGCTGTGGTCACTGCTGCTAGATCTCTCACATCTCAGCATCAGAGTCTTTTATTATTTTCAATGTCATTAGAATATTTAGCTTTAATTCTACAGTATCCAAGTGAAGTTAGACACTGAATAATGTATGAGATTTGAACATAAACTGTCTTCAGTAAGTGCAGCCTTTAGGCTATTCAGATGAGACCATCCATAGCAATCTCACAGCAGTCTTTAGGCTATCCATGTGGAGCAATCCTCAGCAACATTCTCAGCACATTTTCAGGTGAAGGAAGCTAAGCGAGGAAGTAGTAAGTGAGAAGGGGGGTTGGGGGGGTAAGTAAGACCAGATTATTAGGTGTCCTACAGTAGCTGAAGAGAAAATGTACAGTACTGTGCAATGGTGTACTAAGAAAAAATGACCAACCAACTTTCCTAAAATTGAGACTAATAATGATTCCTTTTTTAAAACAAAGGGTGGTTATACAAAGTATAGACTTGGCTTAGTTTATTACTGTTTACTCCTCTTTGACGTATGGGTAAGCCGTGATTCCAGCTGTTAAAGTGTCTCACCACTGGAAATGAGAAATCTATCATTCCTAAGATCCTAAACAAACTTACTCTGGGCCAAGGATGTGTAAGAAAGGCCAGTATAGTTTGTTACCTGGGAAGGTGTAACAGTGCCGCCTTGTGGTCAATACGTATAACTGCTTAAAATGTAACTAACACATTTCGGGTATATGTTTAGAGCTTTTCCATATATATATATATATATATATATATATATATATATATATATATATATATATATATATATATATATGTATATATTTATATATATATATATATATATATATATATATATATATTTTTTTTTTTTTTTAATCATAATTATAATCACCAAATCCTATACAAAACTCGATCCAATTCTCTAACCTTCCCGAATATTAATTTCTTTATTTTTAACAGTGAGTGTTTTGTTCCGGAAGTGACGTTTGTTTACAAACCGATATATTGCAAACTGAAGAACGGATGAAATCCTACAGGTAAGTTCGCAGAGAGTTTGGTTTTCTGTTTACAGCTACAACATAAAGTGGAAACACACACGATGTAGTGTAAGCAAGTATTAGTGTAGTGCACCACACACACACAAACACACACACACACACACACACGCACGCGCGTTTACAAACTGCTTAGAAATCGATGTCATGTCGCGCTGCATCGTGGGACCTTTCCTCCAGTTTGATTGGTTTACTAAGAGATTTCTGGGTTATTGTACTTTTAGTCTAGCTTCTGATAATACAGCTGTTTCTATGTTATATCTAAAAGACTCACTGAAACCAGTATATGCAGCTAACATTATCTATCTATCTATCTATCTATCTATCTATCTATCTATCTATAATAAATTACAACATATCTTAACTTATTACATTTTGGGACATCCCTCTAAATCATTGAATTCAGGTGTTGTGTTTCAGGGGTTGGACTTGGCCCCTTAGTTTCAGTGAAAGGAACTCTTCATGCTTCAGCATATCAAGACATTTTGGACAATTTCATTATCCAAACCTTGTGGGAACAGTTTGGAGATGACCCCTTCCTGTTCCAACATGACTGCACACCAATGCACAAAGCAAAGTCCAACGATATGGATATAAAGATATGGATGAGCGAGTATGGTGTGGAGGAACTGCACAGAGTCCTGACCTCAACCCAACAGAACACCTTTGAGAAGAATTAAAGCAGAGACTGCAAGCCAGGATCAGTACCTGGCATCGCAAATGTGCTTCTAGAGGAATGGTCAAAAATTCCCATAAACACACTCCTAAACAAAGGGCTGGCCAACTCCATATTACATTCATATGCATGTAAAGGCAGACGTCACAGTTTTGGCCTGGCTCACAGTCTCTACTCTAATTCATCCCAAAGGTTTTCTATGTGGTTGAGGTGCAGGCCAGTCAAGTTCCTCCACACCAAACTCAAAGGGGCCAAGCCCAATCCCTGAAAAACAACACCTGAATTCAATGATTTGGAGGGGTGTCCCAAAACTTTTGGCAATATAGTGTACAAAAAAAATGTAAAAAATGAAATATGCTTATGAATTGAAAAAATGGTGCTTATTATCCCACTCTCTCTGGTTCTGTTTTCTGTATAAGCCTGGCTCTTACTGAGCAAGGATGTTAACCCACTCTGCTCCAGTGCTGTAGTGGGGCCATATCATGGCTGACCATGCACTCTGACCCCAAGCTTCAACAAGCAGAGATATGTGAATAAAAGCACTTCACTCTGCTGTAATGTACATGTGACAAATAAAATGACATCTTATTCTTCTTCTGTCTGATTACACAATCAGAAAGTCTAATTTACTTTTCACAGCTCTTAGAGGTCCTTGACTGTATAATCTGAAAACCAGCTTAACTCTGTCAAAATGCTGGATCACTCATAAGACACGGCATCATGACTTCACATTCTTAAGCCCTATACACTCATGGTCTCTATAATTTCTGTACTTATAATATAATCTAATAATCTTAATATTTAGTTATTATGCTATGCTGTCCAGAACCTTCCATTGCAAATCTATTTTATGTAGATAGATAGATAGATAGATAGATAGATAGATAGATAGATAGATAGATAGATAGATAGCACTGTCTAGCACAAAAGATTTATCACTTGTTTTCAGTACAATATAAATTAAATATAGAGTTCTGTCCCTGTGCCTTTATAACACAAGCCCTTTTGTAGTAACTGCCTGTGTGTGTGTGTGTGTGTGTGTGTCCATCAGTCAGTCTGTCTAGAGCGGTTGAAGAGGCCTTCAAAGTATGAGGTAATGATTCAACCCTCCTGTTTGTCCTCCATGGCTTATGGCCAGCACCAGTCAATCATTATTCACACAGTAAACAGGTTTAGTGATCTGCAGTTCAGACATAGCCTGAGAGATTGAACTGTTTGAGTTTTACTTGTATGTGTCAGAAAAACATTTCTGTACTCCAGGTAGTGCTGGTAAGTGCCTGAATAAGGAACTTGCTTCTGTTTTATGAATGTAGATAAAGTTATCTAGTTCAGTGCGGTTTATTTGATGCTGTTTGCATTTATTAATCAAAATGTCTGTAACATGCTGAAGCTTAGTAATTTGCTCACCTGCTCAGTAGGAGCTCCACTGCCTTCAGTATATAGAAATTAAACTACTAAATCATTGGGATTATAAATCCTTACAGTAGAAAGTGATATTTAAAAATAAAAAAATAACAGCAGTGGCTCATGATGGCTCTAGAGATGTACAGTATATCTACATCTAATCATGTTTTGTTTTAATTTCTGTTTGTACAAGTTCCACAAAACTAAAACTGAACTCGATGGAACTTTTATGTAAGTGAGCTGGCTATGGTTTGTGCGCTTCAAAATGAAACTCATACAAAGTAAGCTGGTATCATTTTAGGCAGGGTGATTCCAAAATATTAAAAACAGAACTTCCAACATTTTCTTTACAAGTTTGTGGTCTTTTCTGTATAGTATTGTTGCCCTTTTTGCAATAAGGTTAGTTAATACAGATCAGTGGCAGAACAGTATGATTATTATAAATAAAGTGCAGATTTGTGCAATATATGCAGTATGTGCATATAAACCCAGTTGAGGTAGTGGATGTTGTGCAGAAATGTCCAAGTTCTTATAGTGTCATACTGCCAAGTGTTAACATTACCATCAGTTTCCACAACCACTGTAATAATACATCTGATTAGTTTTAAACATTTCTAAATTTTACCTTTATTGTTTAAAATATCAGGAGGATCCTTATACCCGTCAGCGTGGATGAATCGATTGGTCCATGGCCCGAGTCCTAACGCTCTCTCGCTCTGTTCTTCATTGGAGCCCTCTACGGGTCAGAAGCATGTGTTCAGTAGAAGAGCAAGCTCGTGCCATCTTTGCTGCTGCTGTAGAGGGAGTGCAGCCGGACAGCGCAGTGCGCAGGGCTCTACAGCGTCGAGGCGATGAGCTGGTCGTGGCTGAGCACTGTTTTGAGCTTCGTCATAACCTGCATCTGGTGGGTTTCGGGAAGGCTGTGCTGGGGATGGCTGCTGAAGCGGAGAGGATTGTGGGAGATCACCTGGTTCGAGGGATAGTTAGTGTGCCTCATGGAATTCAGGAAACACTGCAACATCACAGGAAGCTGTAGGTATCTGTTGAATGTATTGTGTTTTATGGTGGAAAAGGTGGATCTAGATCACAGCTCAATATTTATTAGAGAAAAAAACCCAGCTTCTTTTACTTTTAATTATGAATCAATTAATTCACAAATAATTAATTGGAATAAAAAGCACAAGTTTCTTCTGCTTTTACTATTTTAGATTTAGATAATTGACACTATTTCTGTTAGTATTTTTTAAAAATAAAAACGGGGGTCATAATGTTATGCCTGGTCAGTGTATACTTAAGGACAGATATTTACTTGTACTTCACAGTGTTTACGACCTTTGATGTACCTTTTCTATAATTTCAGGAATATGCTGCTAGACAGCAGCAGTAAAATCAAAGTGATGGAAGGAGCTAAACACAACCTGCCAGACACAGATGCCCAAAGATCAGCTGAGAGCATCCGAGAATTAGCATGCAGCCTGACTGAGAGAGATCTGCTGCTTGTCCTCATATCAGGTACATATCATCTTTACTACTTATAATTAATTTTATTTTAAATATATGTTCCAGATGCTCTTTATTATTTTTATAAAATTTTGCAGATGAAATAGACATTGTAGGAGTTTATGTGTTTTGCATATCCTTTTTCGTAGGTGGCGGCTCGGCTTTATTACCTGCTCCAGTCCCTCCAGTAACGCTACATGAAAAACAGGAAGTGACACGTCGTCTAGCAGCTGCAGGGGCCACGATTCAGGAGTTAAACACAGTGAGGCGAGCTTTGTCACTGTTAAAAGGTGGAGGCCTGGCACATTGCGCATACCCTGCCCAGGTAAGACTTTGTAACTGTTTTCACAAAACCATTGAACAGGATACATTCATATTACATGGTAAATATTACACTGATTAGATTGAAATCTTTTTAATCCAAGCTTCTTCAGATTCATATCCAATACTTGGCATTGCAGCCATAAAGTTGTGGTTTTTTTCATCACACCTCCTGGAACTTGTCTTTCATTCATTTACTACCATTACTTCAGCAATGATGAAGTGTCTCACAGATATGACTTGTTGTTTATGATGCAAGTGAGTCATGTATTTTCCACTGTTGATTTCAGAAAAGTCTACATGCAAGTCACATCTAGCCAGTGGTTTGCTCACAATGTTGAAAGATGAGTCACTGTTTGCATTTAGGTTATATTAGGTTAAATTTTGTATGCAGCCCACCTAGTGTTTCAGTCACATGGTTTTTGTTGTGTTTACCATGTATTTGGGACCACTTATATACTGTATATACAAATCCCTCCTCCCTATTCTGGAGAGTGCCACAAAGCATTTAAGAAGAGATCTTCTAGCTTTTATATCCTCTAAAAGGACAATATCTTCACACAATTTGAAATTTACTTGAGAAAGATTGTTTACAATGAAGAGCCTTTAAGACAGTTGTCAACCTTCCCAGAAGTGGGCATCCCAAAAAAATTCAGATCAAGGTCAGAAAAAAAACTGCATATTGAGATCTGTTGTGGGATTTTTTTGTTGTTATTTTTATTCTATTTTTTTTAATAGAAGATAGTGAAATGAATGAGGGTGTACTTTCTTTTCCCATGAATGTAGATACACGGCAGCATGACAGAAAGGGTTGTAGACTTTGTAAATGGAATGTAATTCCATTTTGTCCCTTCTCTTAGGTGGTGGGTCTGATTCTGTCCGACATCATTGGAGATCCAATAGATCTTATAGCCAGTGGTCCAACAGTATGGAGTGAGACATCACTGGAGACAGTCTGGACCATCCTGAACCGCTACAACCTCTCTGCCACTCTCCCATTATCTGTGAAAGAGGTTCTGAATCAAACAGATTCCCAACAGAGAAGCAGCCTGAAAGATCAACCTCAGCAAATCAACATTCTCAACACTGTGATTGGCTCCAACGCTATTGCTCTGGAGTGTGCCAGCCGTAAAGCACAAGAGTTAGGCCTTCGACCAGTCATTCTATCTCCAGGGGTGTGTGGAAATGTCCAAGCTGTGGCCCAATTCTATGGTCTGTTGTCTCACTTCGCCTGCTCCTCAGGGGAGGAGACTACAGAACTCAGAGATCAGATTCTCAAACTGGGGACAGAGGTTGGGGTGGGAAGCTGGGAACTTTGTCGCACATTGAAAGAATTGGAAGCGGGCCAGCAGGAAAGCTGGCATGCCACATGCTTGCTGGCTGGAGGTGAACCCACTGTCCATCTACTGGGGAAAGGTAGAGGTGGAAGGAACCAAGAGCTAGCCCTAAGGGTGGGGCTAGAACTCAGCAGGGCAAAGGAAAGAAGCAGGAACATGTTCCTCAGTGGTGGAACCGATGGTCAGGATGGACCAACTGAAGCAGCTGGAGCAGTTAGTGATGGGAACATAGAAACAGAGGCCAAAATTCAAGGATTGGACATTGATGGATTTCTTCAGAACAATGATTCATTTACATTTTTCTCATCCCTTTGCAAAGGACAGAAGTTGCTTCTGCCAGGGCTCACAGGTACCAATGTAATGGATGTTCATATGCTGATTCTGCCGCATCACCACAGTAACTAATCCACTTGTTATGAGATTTAATAAGCTTAGGCATAAAAGGTAGATCTGTGTATTAGGAGTGAGAGCATCCAACAGGATGTTCCTAGTGCCATTAAGATTAGAGGTTATTTTCATAATTTGGTAAATGTTACATATGATTGTTTTAACAATTAATTCTGTATATATAACATATTCAGTGTGTAACTGATTTAAGATAAATTGTGAATGTACTAAATTCACCTACTAAATGACCAGTAAACAACCATCACAAAACAACTACTTTTCAAATCCGGGAATAATGACAGAACTCCTCTGTAAGAATGACCTTTTATTGTTTTTCCACAGCAGTGTGTCAGTATCTTTCACTCAGAGTGCACATGCATATGTGTGACTTGGTAAACAGTCTGTTCTTCTGCAAAAACAACCGCCTGGTTAGTGTGCAGACAAATACATTAGTTATTTGCATACACCTATGAACATGCTTGCTTTTATTTTTATTCAGTCAAGGACAGAATAAGAGCTGCTAATAAACTTAGGGTGAAGTCCCAGTATTTTCGGTAAGACTTATAAGACAGCACTGCATTGTAATGGGTTTTTTTTCTGGGTCATCTGTTGAATGTAAAATAGTTAACAAATTCACTAAGAATTAGATATATTGTTGTGGTAAATTTGATCTCAGCTGGAATGAACTTGCCTGCAAAATAAGTAATGCTAAATATCTTGATATAAATAAATGGTAATGTAATAGTTTCTGCACAGAACCTGAGCAGGCCGAGACTAGAAGAGCTATATGGTCTTCACTGCTGTGTGTACAAGATTGGACAAGAAGTTTAATCCATATCAGGATTCAAATAATTTACTTATTACAAAGAGTCTTTCCATCAAATTGTTCCTAGATGTCTTAAACATCAGTTTAAGAATCCTTTTCATCAAGCCACAAAACTGGTTCCTTTTTTATTAATATTGTGCCACGGATATCACCATGCCCTCCCAAGGCCTTCATATGAGCATCTCTGGAATGATTTTTGGGTTGTTGTTTTTTTTTCATCTTGCAGCAATGCAGTTACAGTTAGCCTTGGGTCATATTATTCACCGTGGTCCCATCTCAAGCCAAAAAATGAACCCTGCTGGTGTCTGATCACTCATGGTGTGACTTCAGGATTTCTCTGGCAGCATTCTCCCTGAAAAGAAAAAAGAATGACTTTGTCAGACAATATTTAAGGAACAATACTCCTTAAAGTAGTTGTAGTAGTAACTAAACTACACTAAATGTTGGTTGCTAGAATAATTAAACCAATGCTAGGTTTAATGCTGCACCTTTACTTAAGCATAAATGCAAAAGATCACGCTTTGTAAATGAAGCCAGAAATGCCATTACCTGTTGAAAAAGCTGAAATTGAATCATTGGTCTGCCATGTAGTGCATGATAACTAAATAAATATTACAAATACATTTCATTTGAGAATATGTGTACCTGGAAGCAAAGAAGTCTGGACACCTACCATCCACTCAGGTGAGGTGCTGTATCTGGTGTGCCACCTTTCTGTCCCCCAGTTCCTATATCAGTGAAAAAGAATGATGATTGCCAAATAATCCAAAACTATTTCTTATATGTATAGTCCAGAATTTACCTGAAAGGTTTTAAGGTCTGTAAATTACACTGATGAAGAGAACAGCAATTGTCATTTGAGACAGTTATGATATGAGATGGTTATGATAAAATCTAATACCTATGACTATAGCAACAATGAAACTATTAAGCCTTTGGCATGATTATGTCATAAGGTCTAACTGACATAATGGCGTAATAAGAATGACACCCATACAAAGGCAAATACAGAGCTGCATTTGTGATTTCAATGTTTTATGCAAGTTCATCTCATGTTTCCTCCAAATACACACATGGTAAACAGAATATTTGTAAAACCTTACAGAACGGACAGTTTTGTCATCTTATCCTTTTGTATGATTTGTATTTTGAATGGACAATGTGTGTTTAGCCTGTCTACCTTTCTTCAGGGGTATTTGGGGGTGGAGAAAGATGATGATGATGATGATGATGATGATGATGATAACAGTAAATAATTCTCCTCATCATTTCACATTAGCATTATCATCATCATCCATATCTTTTACACCTGTGCTGCATGCCTTCTTAACCACCCCTAATAACATTTTAAGGATTTCTCATCAAAATGATATATCAGCCCAAATGAATATCAAAACTATACCTAGGGAGTGTTTCACTCTGTATAATCACTTAAATATCAGAGTTTGGGCTAGAAAGAAATCAGCCCAACCTCTTCTTCATCCCATTCTGTGTACTGTTGTAACAAACACTAGTTTCACCAAAGCTCCAAACAACCTGCTTGAAAACATTTGCTGACTGCAAAGAATCTGATCTGAAAACCAAAACCTTATATTTTTATGTCTTTTTATATGTGAAAAGCGTGTAGCTTTGCCCTCCCTTCAGACAAATCCAGCTTGTTCTGACCAGCTACCAAAAAAAAAAAAAAAAAATGCTACCTGTATTACTATGACTAGTACAACATA
The DNA here is from genome assembly GCF_019097595.1 of Hemibagrus wyckioides. Classification (NCBI taxonomy): domain Eukaryota; kingdom Metazoa; phylum Chordata; class Actinopteri; order Siluriformes; family Bagridae; genus Hemibagrus; species Hemibagrus wyckioides. Next base: position 21,502,976 of record NC_080720.1, on the reverse strand, counting down.
GGAGACAAATTGCTTTAAAGAAAGTTACACAACCAACAGTAAGGCAAATAGAAAGAAGAAAATAACTTACCAGCTAGCAATGATGGGCTACCAGCTTGAGAAGCTCTGGGTTTTGGTAGCTGGGCAGAGAAGCTGGATTTTTCATCACTTACACAAAGCTGGTCCTGTCTATAATATCAATATACTGGCTATTTGCTATAAGACAGCTGGCCAGTTACTGCACAAGTGGCCACCATGCTGAGCTACGTTTCAATAAACGTATATAATTGAGAATAACTGAGATGTTTGCAAAACACAATGCACTTAGTTAGCCGGAGTCTCACCTTGCCTGTAGTACATATCGTTCACCGTGTTACCGTAAACTTTCCAAGCGAAATGTATGGCGATTAAACTGAGGATGAGCCAGCTGAAAAGAATTTTGAACACGGCGACTCTCATGTCGTTGGCCAGCCAGTCGTCCACAAATTCGGCCAGAAATGACACTAAACTGTCAACGACGCGAGAGAGGAACTCGAAATCCCACGGTTCCTCCATGTTAGTCCGGAGAGCTAATGCTAACGAAATAAACCCTGTTTGCTATTAGACATAGCCTGGGCACAGATCCATTTAGCAAAATAAACAAGCATCAGAAAATGGACGTTCAACAGGGCCCTAAAGTCATTTCGCCATTTCTAATCTGTCAGACAGCCAACGTAAACAAAACTGAAGTCATCTTTTTCTTCGGGCAGCAATAACAAAGATAATCTCAAGCTATAGCGCCTCCTATCTGTAAAGTGTCTTTCCTGTAATCCTTGAGGAATGGAGTGTATGATGCACTGTTTTATGTGGATAATCCGCCATTTTATAGCCAGTCAGGGTTAGTATTAGCCACATAGCTTGCAGTGTTAGTTAGCTAGTGTTCATACACACTAAGTGTTCTGAGTGTTTAAGTCATTATAAAAAAAAAAAACACCGCAGTGCCATCACTACAGCCATATTTACATTTTATTTACAATTTATTAGTAGTTTAGTAGTGTCCACACCACTGCTTGCACTGAGGATGCTGGAGGAGACAGCATCCAGTTGTGTTTAAAGCAGACTTTTGAAAAACACAAAACACTATCTACTAAGAAAAATAAACCCCAGTCCTCGGATGTAGGAAATTCATGCCAGTAATCTGAATCAGGAGCCCGGAAAACTACCCAGTATCTAATTATACATAATACATTTTTCTGTGTAAAAGTAACCTTCTGACTTGAATCAACAATCCAACAGTATTACAGTTTTGCAGTGTTGCTTATTTTGAATGCCAATATGTAGAATTGTGTCCTACTTTTACAAAAAATAAAATGTTTCTGAAAGAGTATGCCATCAGTTACTTGTCAGTATGTTTACATTTCGATAATTTGGTAATTCAGTGATTTAGCATTCAGACCATCATGTTATTTTAGCCACAAAATGCTCTAATTATAGACCAATCTCCCCGATTAAAGACAATATAAAAATCTATGCTAAACTTATTGCCAGACGTCTAAAATCAGCGATGCGTAAATTAATTGACCCAGCTTAATGAAGATTTATTACGGGACATTTGGCTTCAGACAATGATTGTCGAATGTAACATATCTTTGCAGAATCAGGGAAATTAGATACTCCCAGTGGCCTTCTATTTATTGACATCGAAAAAGCCTTTGACTGGCTAGAATGGAGCTATTTGTTTGGTATACATTGAAAAAGTTTCATTTTGGTGACCAGTGTATTATAATGATACAAACTATACACACTAATCGCATGGCCAGGATAGTTACTGGTGGACTCATCTCGGATTCTTTTAACATTTGTAGAGGCACGAGACCGGGGTGCCTTCTTTCCCCCCTTGTGTTCAATCTATCAACAGAACCTTTGGAGCAGGATGTTAGACAGTGTAAACTTATTACTTCAATTCAGTACTTATTATAGTACTTAGTACTTATTCAGTACTTATTACTTCAATTATCAATCCACTTTATTTCTCTATATGCAGATGATACATTATTATTTTATCTGATCTGCAATGCTATAAATATGGCACACTGTCGGGATTGAAAATAAATTATTCTAAAAGGCATATTTTGATGCCTATAATTTGAGATATTCTTTGCTAAAATATATTTGGAACAAAAAGCATCCCCACATTAAGTGGTCTATACTTAAAATAAAGAAGTAAAATAAAAAGTGGATAGTGTTGCCCTAATTTTAAATGGTATCACTGGTCCTTTATCCTGCTCTCAAAAACGGTCACAAAACGGTTCAGTCCTTGCTGACACTCTCTGCAGAAACAAATAGAAAAAGAGTTGATTTCACCAATTTGTTTGCAAGATTTTTTATTTTGTTTTGAAAGGCTGTGTGTTCGAATCACCAAGCAGCCACTGCTGGGCCCCTGAGCAAAGCCCTTAATCTTCAATTGCTCAGTATAAAAATGAGATAAACTGTAAGTCTCTCTGGATAAGGGCATCTGCCAAATGCCAGAAATGTAAATGTACCAAGCACAGGAATAGTGTTTTATTTTTTACCTTTGTTTCTGTAATCTTAAATGTTGCTTCTGTTTTTCTAAAGCCAGAGCAGCGTTGTTAGATCTGCCCCCTTCTAATAGAACTATTGAATTGGATACAGTGTGGGTTAATACATTTCATGCATCCACGAACTCTAACCACCAGTTCATTCATTTTAAAGTTATCCACAAGGCACATCTAACCACATACATTCAATATGCTATGGGATATTCTATCTCCTCACCCATACTATATATTTTTTTTATAAATATGGATGCCTAGACACTTTGATATACACTCTATTGCCAAAAGTTTTGGGACACCCCTCCCAATCACTGAATTCAGGTGTTGTTTTTCAGGGGTTGAGCTTGGCCCCTTAGTTCCAGTGAAAGGAACTTTTAATGCTTCAGCATACCAAGACATTTTGGACAATTTCTTGCTCCAAACGTGGTGTGGGAACAGTTATGGCCACTTCCTGTTCCAACATGACTGCGCACCAGTGCACAAAGCAAGGTCCATAAAGACATGGATGAGCCAGTTTGGTGTGGAGGAACTTGACTGGCCTGCACAGAGCCCTGACCTCAACCCGATAGAACACCTTTGGGATGAAATAGAGCGGAGACTGCGAGCCAGGCCTTCTCGCCAACATCAGTGCCTCACAAATGCGCTTCTAGAGGAATGGTAAAAAATTCCCCAAAACACACTCCTAAATCTTGTGGAAAGCCTTCCCAGAAGAGTTGAAGCTGTTAAAAGGGCTTAAATAGCTGCAAAATAGCTTAAGGGTTAAATAGCTGCAAAGGGCTAATTCCATATTAAATTCTTGCACAAGTAAAGGCAATATGGCAATATAGTGTATATGCTTTGGGACTGTCCCAATGTGCAAAAATGTTAGGAAATGGTGATTGATGTTTTTTGCATGGTTACTAGGCTTTGTTTTCCCAAATATCCTGTTATTTTATTGTTGAATGACAATCCTGTATTTCCCCTAAATGAGAAGGTATAGAAATTTTGGTTAGCTGCCAATACTGCTGCAAAGTAGGTACTAGTTCAACACTGGAAACCTCCTCATGACATAACTCATGGAGATACTTTATCTGGAGCTGTCATCTGTGAGGATTACTCATGCTAAATCTGTAACTTTATCTTTGTGGAAGAACTGCATCTAGAGACAATGAGATCATTAATCTACTGCCATTACTTCTGTTGACATTACTAATACTATATTTTGTTTGCTGTGTACCTATATGTATAGATTTTTTTTTGTCTTAACATGTCTCAAATGTATATCTCTCTGAGACTGTAGCGTCGGGGTGGGTGAGGGAAGGGGGGATTTTTTGTGGTAATATGTGTCAGACAAGTTCCAGTTTCTGATATTAAAACATAACTGTAACGGGCACACCGGCCCCAGCAGCACTTCCTCGCTCTCATTACCCTAATTATTGATCGAGCCACCTGCACCCAATTTCCGGGCGCCTATTTAAAGCCCTCACTCGCCAGCCTCTGCGGCGAGTATTAAGACTGTTAGGCTCATGTGTCGTGAGTTCATGATCCTGTGATGCTTGCCTGGTTTCCCTTTTGCCTAAGTTATGTTTTGCCTGCCTGCCTTATTTGCCTGATGCTTGATTTACGTTTTACCTTCTGCCTGCCTGTGTTCAATAAAGTGGTATTCGCTTCTCTCCCTGCCTGTTTATTGCAGGCTTCAGAAACTTTGAGCTCAAGACTGAAACAAACTGTGAGCAAACTGTAAATCTAAATTTCTCTTACCATGTAAGAAATATTTGCTACTGTTAACAAAACAATATTTGTCTTCTTACTGTACCCAAAATAGTTTAATTTAATTAATTAATAGTAATAGATTATTATTTTCTGTATTTCGGGTGTTGTTGTTGTTGTTGTTGTTTCAATGTATGTTTTCTTGGTTTTTATTAATCTTCATCTCAACATTTAGCAGTGGAACAGAAAATAATTCTTCAGATAAAATCTACACTATTGAAGCTATAATAATCCATCAAAACCTAGTTGGTTTTTCCCCTTCAAATATAACCTTTTATTTTTTTTTCCAGTTCTGATAACTGACTTTTTTGTCTTCCACCACAAAAAGCATACATATGAGCAGCCATTATAAGTTAATAATAGTAAATGAATATGGATTTAAGAAATGTATAGTGTTACAAAACATTTGTAACCTGTCCTACATTTTTTTTTTTTTGTGTGTCGTTTCTAACCATCATAACAAACCAGGGCGGAAGCTCTGCAAGACTGCAGCTTCATAATGTCATGCTGTTTTGAGTAAAGAGGCGTGTTTTTTTTCTTCTTTTCCAGTATCAGGGTTTGTGACTTGTTACAGGAAAATGGGGAGCCTTTTAAAGGCTATTTTTATTAATGAGGATACAATGGAAATAACTAAAGATATTTACAGTAAAAAAAAATCTAAATGGAAAATATTTACCTTGACAAACCTTGGGGGGAAAAAAGTGTTTTAAGATTTAGGTTTTTTTTTTCTTATACTGTTATTTTAAGGCACAGTTTGTTCTGCCTATTGAGGATTTCCTGTGTTTGAATGAATATAATGAATAATTGTTGCCTCTTTGTTGAAAAGAGGAGAGAATTGAATGCAAGACTTAAATCTAAAGGTTTAACCATTCCATTCCATTTGGAATAGCAGATTATTATAACATTATATTGTTTCAGAAAACATACAAATATGTCACTGAAGTTGTTCATGATTTATCATTTCCTGTGATCCAGCAAACAATCTGTGTGTATTGGTAGTTTTATAATATGCCTAGGAATAACTGGTTATTAAGTTTTCTGCTAAAGAAACTGCTTAGAACAGAACAGTAGCCCTTGCGGAATAATACGAAAATTAGAAATTTGATGAATGAATTTGAATGAAGATGATGATAATGATGGACTAGAATTGTGAAAGCAGGTTTAGTTCAAACAAGTCAGGCACTGCAACCCATTTCTTAGAAATATCATTCAGACACTGGAAATGAATGAAATGAAAAAGATTGAATCTCTCATCAATTTCTCTCAATCTCCTTTACAATAAAACTTCAACTCTTCAACTAAGACCTGTGTGGCTTCTTGTAAAATGAGCATAAAAGTAGTACGATGAGGTAAACTCACTATGAATTTGTGCAAGTACGCAGATGTACATGTAATTCTAAAACAAAAAACTGGGGTAAATTATCTTTTTCAAATCTCAGAGACTAAATAAGAAGTATACATATTATTAGGTCTCTGCCTTTGATGTCTAAAAGTAGCCTACTCTTTCCATTATTCCATCCTGTAGCTAATTACTGAAAAGTGAAAAACTACTTTTCACTTTTAGTATATGGTTTATTAGGGAACATTAAACTTACTTTTTAAACAATGAATATTGTAATTTCATTACTAAACACATGAATGAAATGTAATTATTTCATTGTTAGATTTCATTCTAACAATGTGCCAAAATGTGGGTGGATAGAAACGTCATTCTTTGCTCACAGAAAGAAATAGGAAGATCATTCTTCCTGTCTCTTTATCTGATTCTTTCTGAACAAACAGCCACACACAGCACACCTCTTAACCTGTACTGCCATGCTCTGTCACAGCTCTTCCTTCATCTGGAGCTTCATGTCTTTGTTAACACTTTATCAAGTTCATGCTGCGTCTCAAATCATTTGTCAACCAGGTAAATTGCTTCTCTGATTTTAGATAACCATTATTACCTTTGATATTGTTAATCATATACTTTGAACTGACTGACATGTGTGTATGTATGTGTGTATGTGATACAGGTCAGAGGCTCACACGCTCAAAGACCAGTTGTGAACCCTGTCCTCCTAACCAATACAACCCTAAATCAAGTTCGAGTACAGAGTGCCGAAACTGTGAACCTTGTGGTAAGTAACCAAAACAATGTTTTTTTTCTTTGGATGGGTTACATGGCTTTTATGAATTGCTTCATGAAATAACAGCAACTGCCTATAATTAACAAACCTACCTTAAAGGACAATTTACAGTCAGGTATATGTTTCTGTTATATGTTATAAGTGTTTACTCATATGAGGAGCACTGAGAATGTCTTGCCTGTTTATGTCACTACTATTTGAATTCACAATAATAATAAATTGGATTATAGCAAAATATTGTTTCTATGCTTTGATTCTCTATTGTATTAACTTTTCTTTATTGTATGTACTTTTGATTCTATAGGATTGTACAGTTATCAAGTTATGTCCTGCACACCAAAAAATAATACTAAGTGTCATTGCTATGATGGTTTTATTCCTTACGACAAAACGGGGAGAAGATGCCAATGCCAAATTGGTTCAGGGATAAAGATGTCAGGTAATAATAATACTTGTAATATCACACCAATATATGATTTATTATTATTTATTATTAACTTTTGTTTGCGTTTGTCATTCTGCTGAAGTTTTTCTTTGTTTGTTTGGTTTATAGGAAAAGGAAAACCTGTCTGTGAGAAATGTCCACCTAAAACTGCCACTTCTGAAATTAACTCTCAGTGTCAGCCACAGTAAGTCATTTTAAGATATCAATAATGTTATACAAACCAAAGAGTACAGGGCTAAAAATATTCACTGCTATGAAGTTTTTCATTATGAAATGTGAAGTTTGTGTATTATATTTGCGGTATCAGGCACACGCAGAAAATTCCAGGAAATGCCACTTCTGAAGTCAATTGCGGAAACGAACAGAAAACAGTAGTACCTCCTTCCTCCTCTCTGGCTTTTTCTCAGACATCCTCCAGCACATCGACTACAGCAGCTACAACTACCAGTGTCTTAACTACCAGCACAAATTCCATTACTGAGCTGCATCACAGCAGGAAGCATGCCCTCTGTAATCTTCACTGCTTTAACATTACTTAACAACCTTTAAATACACTTGCTGAATATTCTGTAGTGAATTTTGATGGTAAAAAAAAATGTTCAATTCCAGGGCTGGCGTTTCTGGCAGCTTTTCTGCTTCTCATCCTCATATTGAAGCTCAGCAGGTGTCCAAAGAAAAAGACTGACATAGTACGACAAGGTATGAAGTCACTGAGCTTGATTGAAATTGGGACGTGTTTGTGCGTGTATCAGATACAGTCTCCCACTGTCTCTCTGTGTGTCTCCAGGTAGCGAGTGTGGAAAGCCGGTTGAAGAATCAGGCGAGAAATTCATTCCTGCCATCTAACCCTTTTCTTAATGCCAGAATTAAACAGTGCAATGACTAAAAAATCAGCAGTAGGTATTATATACCAATGAGACCACAGTGTTTTAACTGCACTTTACATTGTAATAGCTCTGGTACATTCAGTCTGTTCCATGACTATAAGAAACTGAAAGGGAGTGATATGATTATCAGATGTCCCATTTAAAGAAACTTAATTATCATAGAGCGTGGTGTTTTTTCCCCACACTTCATTTAAATGTCTGCCTAGAACATTGTGATTACGTTATCCTTTTATAGGAATTATTTAAGTGTTGTTCTTTTCATTATTTTGTATGCAATGTTTATTTTTCTTTCATAAAGTTTGTCTTTTATTTTACATATAAATCTAACTAGAAATGCTAGAACATACTAAGTCATGTAGGAAGATGTTGTCTATTAGAACCATCTTTGAAACTAGTGTGTAGCTGCTGAAAACATTACTGTGAAGCTATGACCTTTTACTGGTGTTTCCAAAATGCCCTTCTATTTTACCACAAAATGTTTCTGTGCCTTGTGATGACTCACACGCTCCTGAGAAACCAAACTTGGATAATATGTAGGCTTAGGACAAACTGAGAACGATTAGTCTAGTTGTATTGTATTGTATTGTATTGTATTGTATTGTTTTGTTTTGTGTTGTGTTGTGTTGTGTTGTGTTGTGTTTTGTGTTTTGTGTTTTGTTTTGTTTTGTTTTTTGTTTTGTTTTGTTTCATGGATATTAGTAAAAGTGGACTGCACTGTTGATATGAAGAAGTGTTTTTAAATGTAAATAGATTAAAGAAAAAGCTCTTTTGTTATTTGGAGAGATCAAGTATTCAAGTATTTGCACAGTTCAAGTATTCTTCGGGATTATGTTCTACGGTATTATTTGTCATTTCTTTGACATCATATGTACATCTTTTTTTACAGTTTGACTATAGAACGGATTTCTATTTTTATTTAGTATTTCTTATTAAAATCCATTAAAACATGGCATGTGTCTTACATATTGTGTGTGTGTATGTTTAAGTGTGCTAAATGATCATTTTCTTTATTAAACTGTCTAAAACATTCACCATATGGTGCTGTATGTCTGTGAACAAGAATTGGTTGGGAAATGATAACATTAATAACAAAGGGAATAACCCTTGGTGGAGGTTTTATTAGGAAAGCCACAATACCTGTGAACCACAGAACTTTGTCAAGGTCTGCAAAATCATATTTCAGACTCAGCTTTCCTGCAGAAATATGAGTTCAAAGCACAGTAGGAGGCTCAGTGTTCCGTTACTTCAGGTATTATCCCCTCCTACAGTGAGTTTTTTTTTTTTTTTTTTTGAGTTACTTACCTCCCTCTTTCATAACTGCAGAAGTTAATCATGGTTTAGTGCTCGTAATTTTCCAGCCACATATGCGGTTTCATTTGAATGTTAAATGTGAATGGGTGTTCTGCTTTTTGTCTTCTATTGAAGCTGCCAAAGCCTTTAAATTTTCAGCAAACAGGAAGTTCATAAAGCGTACAAAGCACTTTGCCAATGTTGATTTGGTAGTTAACTGCAGAGCTGATTACTCCTACTGTGTGATATGATATTTCAAAACTTTTGACTGTCTTTTCCCTTTATTTTATGGTTAAGAACCGACTATTATCTGGAATGATATCCAAGTTTAGATGTTTAATCATTAAGTCATGCAAGGTTCAAGAGTTTTGATTACAGGATGATGTTGATGTAGTTGGTAAGAATTCTACAAAGAATACACTTTTCTACACTTTACTTATTGGCATAAGAGATAATAAACCATTAGCCAACTCCTGAAATGCAGAAAGTTTCTTCAAAAACAAAGCATAAAATATTAAACCAATAGTAGACTAATTGTGCATGCAACAGACATTTGTTCTTTCTTTTTTTTAACAAATCATTTATACTCTATATGAGGACAGAGTGTCAGAATCTAATAAAAATAATTTATTATATATAGTTTATGCATTAATAAGATAAGATAAGATAAGATAAGATAAGATAAGATAAGATAAGATAAGATAAGATAAGATAAGATAAGGCTAATGAGTCATTATTAAGTAACAGGCACATTATATTATCACAATCCAAAAAAAAGTATGGGAATAATTAGTTTATGCCTATAAATGGAGACAAATATTAATAGCTATGATAATAACCATATTTAAAGATAATAACCACTAAAGTGTTATGTCCAGTGGTTTTATAGTTCATTCCTTATTAAACCACAAAAACAACAGTTTATGGTGGTAAAAAGTCAGTCATGAAGACAGGGGTTTTGTTATTTGACATTCACACTTCAAATAGCATGTGATTATCAAGCACAGTCAGTGCTGTATACTTCCTCATTTATGTCTCCAAAATGGTGTCACTGTTTCCTGCTGTTTCAGAGCAATTCTTGATTTTGTTTCCTGCTGTTTCAAAGAATCAGACTCATACTGTGATCAAGTCAGAATTGTTTGTTTTATAAAGGATAGTGATGGAAATGTGTATTTATATATCAATATATATATTTTTTTAAGAATCAAGCAGATCATATTTGATCATAAACAATACAGACTAGAAATAACATATAACTGGCAAATCATGATGAGCTATGGATTTATACATATACTGGAATTTTATGTAAGTGCTACCCAAATCTCAGACTCATCCAAATATGCAAGTGTAAAATCAGTGATCTGATCTTGATCAGTGAAGTGTGGTATATATGAAGGTTTGTCTAGTCATATAACGTATGAACGTAACGTATCAACAAATACATAGTAAAAGACAAGTGTGTGTGTGTGTGTGTGTGTGACTATCAGTCTGAAAACCCCTGTTGGTGAGGTTAGTATAAGAAGAAGAAATGATTTTTTTTAATGATAGAAATTACAGTTAATTACAGTTCCTGCTTTTCAAAACATTATATATATTTATTAGTCTGAATAGAAAATATAGCAAAAGAACAGGACATGCTGACATGTCAGAGTTAGAAATTATGATTTTGTTGGAAATGATGAATGTTTTCTTCAAAGTCTTCAAACTTTGCCTTCATCAAAAAAAAACAGCTTTTGCAGCAATTACAGCTGGGACATTTTAGCTGTGAATTTTTCACGATAAATCTGATGAGATTTCACCCCATGCTTCCTGGAACATCTTCCACAATCAAGCTGAAAATATGCAAGTGATATACTGTATATATGTATATATATATATATATATATATATATATATATATATATATATACACTACCGCTCAAAAGTTAGTTATTCAGACTAATTTTGTGCGTGTTTCCTTGGAAAACAATAACATTTTTGAGTGATCCCAAACTTTTGAGCGGTAGTGTATATATATATATATATATATATATATATATATATATATATATATATATATATATATATATATATATATATATATATATATATATATATATATATATATATATATATATATACATATATATATATATATATGTGTGTGTGTGTGTGTGTGTGTGTGTGTGTATATATATGGTCACAAAGCATCAAGCAAAGCTGAGCTGTTTGCTTTTTTGCAAAAAGAGTGGTATAAAGTTTCCCAACAGCAATGTGGAAAAACCGGTGGAGATCATGGAGCCAAAACACATGCAAATCAGGGTTATTCCACCAAATACTGATTTCTTAATGTTATTTAGCCAAAGCATTAATACAATTTGTTTACAAATTATTTGCATTTTGTTTTGTTTGAGTTATTAAAGCTCTGCAAATACTGCATGATCTTGGGTTATTTTTGATGTGTTATCATTTCCTTTAAATATACACTCGAAATAACAATAGTTATATTTTGAATTTAGGAGAAATATGGTCAGCAGTTCACAAAAAATGAAACAAAACTGTTCATCTCACCAATACATGCACCTGTAAGAAAAAAACATAAGAAACTGATTATTTTGCAGTGGTCTCATTTTTTTTCCAGAGCTGTATATACAGTATATAAAGGGTATCTCCTAGTGGTGCATTAGAGTATTTCATCATGATTTTTCCTTTGTCACCAAACCTAAATGGAAATGTATCATTTTTATCTACTTTGTAGGCACCCTCACAAGCCAGTATTTTGACCATAGAGGCACCCATGATGGTGGAAGCCAGGATTTGTGGCTTAAGTCAGGACATCTGAATGACATCCATAAGTTCTTGTTGAACATAGCATTAAGACATGGACAAAGATCCCTTTACAAATATCTCCAACCTTATTTTGAGATTTTAAAGAAGAGCCTCAGCACTATTAAACAGCTTGTCTCTAGGGTCAGAGTTACAGGTACCCTGTATTTTTAAACTGATAATTGACATCCTTTCATCTCCTGCTGTCTCTTCAGCTGTGCTGAGTGTAATATTTCATAGTTTTATTGTCAGGATTGCATGGGTGATAGCTCCAAATGTATGCCTCTAGCATAGCTGAGTGGTTGTCTCTGTCTATACTGTGCTCTTCACTACTGAGACTGCAAGACCCTGCTGTGGATAGTGAGGACAGCTGAAAAGATCATTGGAGTCTCTCTCCCCTCTTTCACGGACATGTACACCACACGCTGCATCCGCAAAGCCAACAGCATTGTGGATGACCCCACACACCCCTCACACACACTCTTCATCCACCTGCCATCTTGAAAGAGGTACCGAAGCATTTGGGCCCTCACAACCAGACTGTGTAACAGTTTCTTTCCAATCCAGAACATCCAGAATTGAAACTATACCAACTCTCTCTCTCTCTCTCTCTCTCTCTCTCTCTCTCTCTCTCTCTCTCTCACACACACACACACACACACACACACCATTTACTTCTTTTTTTGCACTACCTCAACCGCTGCCACTGCATTTTTGCACAATCCACATTGTCATGCTGCTATATATATATATATATATATATATATATATATATATATATATATATATATATATATATATATATATATATATATATAGTTTGCACATCACATTCCATTTTGTTTCATTGCACGTTTTTTTTTTCAACGCTATGTGTCCTGTATTGTGTTGTTTTTTGTACTTCCTGTATTTGCACTATCTTGTCTTTGCACTGTTTGCACCTGGTTGCACACGTTGCACTTTATGAAGCTAGGAGAAACATCTGTCCTAGCTCTGTGTTGTTGTTCTGTTTTGTAATTATATGTTGTATGTTGTTTATGTAGCACCAGGGTCCTGGAGAAACATTGTTTCATTTCACTATGTACTGCGTCAGCTATATGTGGTTGAAATGACAATAAATCTTCTTGACTTGACTTGACTTGACTGTGTAAGTAACTCTTTCATGTCAGGACAACTCAATCGATTTGTACATCCTGTAGTCCACAATCAATTCCTTTATTTTCAGCTTGACGTTTTCTTTATTTGAATGCCATTACATAAAGAATTTTTATTATTTTAACAGTTGAGAACTATGTTTAGATCATTTTCATTTCAATTTTTGTTGTTCAACTAGTCAGTGTCACTCTCCAGAAATCACGTGAAAATCCGATCAGAAATCTTATGACAAATATTTGCCAACCCTAGACCCACTAACAAAGCTTAGAAATGTCCAACTCATTCAGTGATATTAATATCAAATACACTGTGCTGGATTTCCTTTGTCATTATATTAGAGTCCACTGTGTAAAATGTTTTGTTGACTTTTTCAGAAAATGTCCAAAATACAGAGAGTACATCACAGCAGTTCAGTTTTTATAGTAATTATCATTACTAACCCAAGAGAACAGTTCTCTTTTTATTTCAGAAAAGATTTGTCCTCTCATGTTATCCACTGGTGGCCATTTAATTTTTCATGTGTCTTATAGATTGCTAATGCTGACTCCATGGTCTTGACAATGTTTGCTGGTGGTTATAACTTCATCCTAATAATTGTAATAGTGATAGTAGATCAAAATGTTTTATTTATTTATTTGTTTGTTTGTTTGTTTGTTTGTGGTGGTAAATTGAGTCCTGTTAATTAATTTTGAGCTTTGAGTATCATTGATAATGCCAAGTTACCCTTATTCTGTTCAGTAGTGATCCTCTGGTCCTCTTTACTAAAACATGTAGGTTTAATTTAAGATGTTTACCTGACAGCGATTCACAATAAAATATGTGGTCCGAAAAAGCTTAAATTAATTTGATGGTAAAGTCACTAAACAAGAAGTGAGGCCATATTTCAGCAATGGTTAAATGTATATTGAATTTTGTAGATAACTAAATAATCATGTCTTAAAAACCTCCATTAAGTTGTTTAAATCCCCTGTAGGTGGTGCTATAATTTACAAGTTAGTAAAACTGCTTATAACTTATGAACTGTCTTTCTCCACTGTTAAGAAGAGGAGACAGAAAGTGTTTAGCCCCTTTAATGTGGGGGGGGGGCGGTGTTTGTACATTATTTACATAAGAGGATGTTTCACTATAATGCATTCTGTATGCATCTCGTATACATAAATGGTAGATTAGAGTATTTCATCTTGGGTTTTCCATTGTTAGACAACCGTAAATGGAAATTGGGTTAGGGATTCTACTTTATTTACAAAATGTATGTTGTTGTTTTGTGTGTGTGTGTGTGTGTGTGTGTGTGTGTGCAAATATGAAAATTCATTGTACTAAATCATGCATCATAGTTGGGGTCGGAAGTTGTTTATAAATTACTTTAAGTGGTGTTTAGTAGTATTTTTAGTTTAGTAGTGTTAACTAGCAATACAGACCATAGCCCAGTACACAGAAGCAACCTCTAGCAATTCTAATCAAAAAAGAAACCTTTATTTGTCACATATACATTACAGCAGGGTCAGGGTCAGAGGGTCAGAGTGACGTGCCAGCCATGGTACACCACCTGTGGAGTAGAGATGGTTAAGGGCATTATCTAAGTGCCCCACAGTGGAAACTTGGCAGTGCTGGGGCTTTAACCCCAACCTTCTGCCTCAAAGCCTTAACCACTAAGTCACCATATTATACTGACTTTGATTTGTGAGCTGTTAAAAAGTGTAAATGAGACATCCACACATAGTGAAACATGTCTAATATTTGTAACAGTTCAAGATTTACAGAAAAGTGTTTTATTTGCATTTTCTTGTTTTTGCACAATAGGTCATGTTTCATTTTCAAATAATGTATCAGTTCAGTATGTTGTACATCAAGAATGTATGACAGTTTACAGGAACTCTCTCTCTCTCTATCTCCCTCTCTCTCTCTCTCTCTCTCTCTCTCTCTCTCACACACACACACACACACACAAAAACCCTGAGTCAACCTGAAGCTGACAGAGCAGTCATTTATATTCATACAAGATATTTTCTGACAGTGAAACTACCATTTAGCATCTAACAATATAAAAATCTTTATACAGAATTAGAATTTCCACAAAGAAGCTGCAGTGCTAGTAATCTGTAACATTTGGGTATTCCCAGCTTGTCTCTGAAAAACTTAAGTAATGTGTTAAACTTGTGGTTTCTGAAGGTACGTGACATAAGAGACATTGAAGTAATAGTCTTGTGGCCTTTAAGGGAAATGTCATGAGCACATCAAACGCATAGCAAAATGTACAGCAAAAAACATGCCATTTCTATGCATCAGAATAGGTTGCATAATGTAAAATCTAGTTAACATATCGTGCACAATACATAACAGTGACAAGTTGAATCTCCTTGACAACCTAAGCAACTCTTGAAGTGCTCATGCCAGAAAATATTAGCCTGTCGGAATGAAAGTAACACTTTTTGTATTTACATATTAGTCATGTAGGTTGTGTGGTGTGTTGGTGTATTTTGTGTGTTTTGTGAATTACTTGCAGCTTGTTTCAGGTATAAAGAGGCAAAATCTGGTAGGATTTTGTGTGTTTTAATATGCACTTGCACCTTTCTTTATACATCTAGGTTTAAAAAATTCATTGATCAAAATATTACTATAACATATTGAATCAACACATCATTCCTGCTAGATTAAATTGACCTTCATTGCCCTGTTATTAAACATATGATAGCAAGCAGCTTATTAACCATTTGGACTCAGTAGATTTGCTGGTAAACTAGGAAAGATTTCCAAGCTGTAAAAAAATAATCAATTTTTTATTTCTTTTCTAATATTTTCCAACAGTAGTGAGTGGAAATCATGATTATTTTAATTATAGTACAGACATTTTGAGCATTCCTTTGTGTAGAAACATGAAGCTGAATTACTCAGTATGACCACAGAAGAACTATTAGTCTAAAACAAAACAAAAAATAAAACTGTGACCTTGGTTACAAAGAAAAAGTTGTTCAGATTCACCACAAGCCACTCATACACAAACAAGCTAATAATGAGATGAGTTGATGGGGCTATCTCAAAGTGGTGTTTGATATTAATTCATACATCAATTCTTTCTTTCATTCATCATAAGCATGCATTATTTATTTATTTATTTATTTATTTATTTATTCATTCATTCATTCATTCATTCATTCATTCATTCATTCATTCATTCATTTATTTACATATTTTAAAATTTTGTATTTTGTAATCCACTGCCACATTTGTGTAAATTATTTTCTAGGAACTACACTTGGGTTTCTAGTCAAATTCAGTGTACTTTTTTTTCTGCTACATGCCACTGATGTACATATAGCAATAAGCTGACTCACTTCTGTATCTATTAGCAGTCATTTCATCAGTTATACTCTGGTAGACAGTCACATCTCATTTGCCATCTCTACATATTCTCATAAGCCCCACCTACAGCTGCTCATCACTCCCTCTCTCTCTCTCTACAGTTCCTGATAGCTCTTGGTCTAGCTATGTGGGCTGAGAAAAACCAGTGACACACAGTACTATATAAGCAGCAAAAACAGCATTACCTTTCAGTATGATGCTAAAATGGACAGTGTGAAACTCTATGCGATATTGTTTGCCATAGGCTGTGTCTTATCCATGTGCATGGCTTTAGACTGTGACTGGAAGACACAGTTCATATACAAAGGGCGATGTGAAACCTGCCATTTAGGTAAGGTAGATATTATACTGTTATTATAATCCTGCTCTTATTTTGTCAAATTGATAATAATGCTAAAATAATAATACTTTATTATAAAACAAGAATTGTTGTTCATTATTGTCAATTGTTGATTGTTATTGTGGTTATTAACAACTATATCAACATGTATTCAGTCCACTTTGTCATTTTTTCTCTTTACATAAGAAGGTCAAATTTGGTCTTTTAGATTAATTATTTATGTTTGTGTTATATTAAACCAAAGCATTCAACTAAACCCTTTCAATTGAAATTCACTGTTACTAGAAATCAGCATTTTACAGTAATTTATTTTTATTTATTATTTTTAAGTGACAATCATCTCTGATATGTGTGTGGTTTTACAGGTGAATTTCCCATACTAGACTGCAGTGAAAACCATGAGAGTCTATGTAAGAAGTGCACAAGAACAGGTGATCACTGCTTCTGTAATAATAGTTTGTGTGAAGATGATACATGTTCCCAATGTGTATCCAGTCCACGTTGCAAACAGGGAGAAGAACTCAGGAGAATAGGTGAGAGCAGACATTATTTCCCTCACAACTTTGTATCATGCTTTAACTTTTTTTTTTCCACTGCCTGGGTGTCTGAGGCCATAAGGCTGTGGTCAAGCTGTAATTTGTGGTTCTGAAATGGAAATTTTTTTTGACTCATACCATACTTGAGTAGATGTAGATGAGCACATGTAAATGTAAAGGTTAAAAATATTTTTGATCAAACAATGATAAAAAAAAAAAAAAATAACAGAATGTTTATAAAAATTGTCTGCACTTTTGACAGGTCATTTTCACTTTACATATAAATGTGAGCCATGTCGGAACCAAACCTACAATGATGAGGAGGACAAAATGTGCAAGCCTTTATTAGAGTAAGTCAATTTACAACTCAGACCAGAATTGCACTTCTCTTGCTAAATTCCTGCAAACACTTATCACTGATCCTGTGTTGTTAAAATCAGCTGCAGAAACCTTGGTTTGCGTGTGATATTTCCTGGAAACAGGACGCATAATACAAGATGTGGTTGCTCAGGTCAGTGCTTTTTATCAGTCAATCAGACAAGTCTGGTGCCATTACAATTTCCTTTATAGACACAGAGCATGCAGTTTTTTTTTTTATCATGTAATATTCTTGCGGAAATAGTCATTGCAAATGTATAACCTCAGTTAACACTGCTCAAAAAAATAATCTGCACAGTTTAATTCATGTAAACAACCACCCTGGGTTTTGTACTGCAAGTGTTATAACAATATAATATATGATATAATGTAGTGTTTTAGTCCGATCCTATAAAAAGAAATGTGTTTTAAGTAAGCTTGCATGGTGGCATAGAATAAATGATTTGGAATATCATGAGGCAAATTGAAATTCTGCTTGTGTCAATCCGTGACAAACAAGAATGTACCAGTAGTTAACTAGGAAGATAAGTACATATATCTACAAATATTACCCACATACTCCATACTCTACTGTATGATACATTTATTTACGCAGTACCAGCAAGCAATATCAGTTAATCAAGGTCAATTAATGCTTGTACCATTCTTATGCATCAAATATTTCCTGACTTTGGTCAATTTCAGATACCTAGACCAAATAAGTATGCATAGGAATATACTTTTCCAGTGTTTTTTTTTATTATATATAATATTATAGTACACTACTGGAGATTCATAGTGTTGTATTACAGGATAAGCTAAGCAGGGGAAAAGGGTGGGGGTGGGAACGTGAGGAGGAATTACAGTATTATTATGTTGATATTCATAAATCTTTCACATTTTTTGTGAAGGTTAAAGATACTCTTACATCATGTCAGTATTTATTTTGACATATATATATATATATATATATATATATATATATATATATATATATATATATATATAAGGTAACAACATCCATTGTGATGCAAATTTCTAACCTCAAATGATCTTCAGCACAGTACTTAAGGTTGTGTACTAGTGTCCTAATTTACACTTAATCCACTGCTCTGCTGATTGTCTTGTACTACACTGCTGTGACATTTCTTCAATATAAGAAATTTTACTAAATTGTATGGGAAGTAAGGGGTTCCCTAACCCTAACCCTAACCCCAAGGCTTTGGAGAAAGCTGTTTTGCTTGATTTGTACACCTTCATCTGGCTGGAATGATTAAACTCCCTACTCTACTACAAATCGCAGTCAGACACAGAGATATAGCTGGGCTCGTGAACAAGACTCTGAAACTATATAGCTATATGCTTTAATAAGGTTTTTTTTCTGATTAGAAGTCTTAGATCACTGTCAATGTCAATTTCCACATGTAGTCTGACAGTTGTAAATGATTCAATGGTGAATGATTCAATGGTGAGTAATTTTAGCAAATTAATAAATAACAATGGCATATTTTTTTCGTTATCTATTATTATTAATTCTGTGACTCATATTTAACTGCCCTATTTTAACAGACACAAACAATAATGATGGCGTAAAGATGACTACTAATGGCTTAGTGGTGTGTTTAGCCATCACTCTTTGGGCTTTCCTGATAATGCTTATTTATCTATGTATTCAGAGGACCAGAGAACAGGGAATGAAGAAAAGTAAGTGACATCAAACATTTATTTGGCCAGTCTGCACAGTCAAATAATACAATATTCTGTATCATCAAGGCACATCTTGGATAGTATAGAAAATGAGAATTTACAGTTTTTATAGATGTTATTTGTTCTGGGACAGTCTGTGTTTTAGATATGATGCTTAATGTAATTCTGTTTACTTTAATTTTAGTATTTATGGATTTTTTTAATGTTCTCAAATGGCTTAGCTGTACTGCTGGTTGCATTCGTAAGGTATTGCAAATCATGGGTAGTAGAAATGCAAACAAAAAAATATATATAATTAACTGTGTAACTCTAATTCAGGCCATTTTTTTAAAAACGCTCCATTGGAAATGTAATCTCAGCTTTAGATGTGGGACAGTTCTAAATTTTGTACACCATTCTGGCTATAGATTTTAGGATCTGGAACATCTATGCTCTGGTTCCTAGATGGAAAACAAAATCATGAGCAGCATGACACAATAAGCATTTAGGAACGATTAATACCTGATGCAAAAAAAAAGTTCATGGAATTTTAGAACAATTAGTGATTTTGTACTTGACAAACTAAAGAAGGAGGTGCCATTGTCTCAGTCAAACTACCTCATTCTATGAAAATGGGCATTTAAGACTCTCTTAGATTAGTGGAAACATATGTACCATGATAGTATCATAGCCGATATACCACAAAATGTCAAAAGATCTTGTGTGCGTTTGTATCAGATGTAAAATGTGTTAAATGGAATCTTTGACTTCATTTGGCAGAACGTGCTCCAACCTCAAGTTCCCTGAAAGTGCCCTCTGATGAATGTACAAGCTGCAAGCTATCTAAAGAAGAAATGGGAGTGTAAATGTGTAACCTCTGCAGTTTCAGCTACATCAGCTCAGAAATAGATCCACAGCCTGAATAGGGAACCAATCATTCTGAAACTTTAGGTAGGAACTGTGGAATGTGTAAGCATTACACCTTAAGCCGAACATTTCACTCATGGATCTGCAATAGACTTATTAACTCTCAAGCATGTTGCCTCACAGTCTTCAACAAATCCCTGAAGATGTAACTAATCTGACCACGTATGAACATTGATGCAAAACCGCCTTTATCTCTCCTCTTGTGTGTTTCTGTTGGTCATTTTCTTATGTAAACCAGGTTCCTTTGACTTAGATGCAAACTTAATATCCATCATCAGATAAAGGAATATGATTGAAATGATTTTTTCACTGTGAACATTTGTAGCATTCGAACATACAGTACTATAGCACTTACCACCCCATTATTGTGTTTAATTTTCTACTTAAAGTTCTCATGCACTTGCTTCTGGTTGATTAATTATTTGTTCTAATGCACTTTTTCACTGTGCAACTAACTGAATTATATTGCTTTACTTATATAAATTAAATAAAACTGTGTCTGTGGAATAAACATAATAATAATGTAGTAATAACAGATATGATTTACAATGATAATGATATTGAAAATGTAATGTATGTATGACTGTAGTTATTCAATAAATGTTATTAAACAGTGATTAGTTGTACCTTTGCATTATTTTCAGTATTCGGCACTGGGAGAAAAGGAAGCTATTGCAGAATTCTTACACTATTTTAGTTGAAACAATACAGATAAAACAGAAAGTGTTTTAAAATGCTGTAGTGTTATTACCCAGAATATGTGCAATAACTGTTAAAAAATACTCGAAATACTTGAGAATGGTCTATGCCGTAAATATTTAAATACTGTACATGGCACAAACAAAGGATGAAGTGCTCACCACCCCATAAACCCCAATCTAACCCTAATTTTTCGTTCATTTTTTTGGTATAGTTCTGTGATATCAGCTACTGTGTTGGTAATGATAAAACTTGTGTTATCTTTCACTGAAACTTTCCATTCTTCTTATTAATATAATTTAAGTTTAGTTTTTAAAAAATGTAAGATTTATAATGCTCTTTTTTGTAGCTACAGTGCACAGCGTATATCGTGCACTCTCCCACTTTTTCACAGTTTTTCAAACTGAAATGGACTTACTTGGAATTGCATCGCATAAAAGGCAATACTTATGATTGTGTAAGTATTTAACCCCTCTTTCTGTGTAATGCCTGAATTAGTTTTTGTGTAGTAGTGCTTGTGTCATTAGACGTCAAATAATTAGTCTACCTGTGTGCAATTAAAGTATGATATGATTTTATCATTATTATTATTATTATTATTATTATTATTTTGATTATTATTATAAATATACAGTATTTATATAGTATTAAAATTCCAGGACAAAGTTCTGGAAAAATATCAATCAGGGTTTGGTTTACAAAAAGAAATAGTCCAATCTTTAAACATTCTGCCTAGCACCATAAAAAATGGGGCACAGTGGTGCAGCATTAGGTGCTCTGCCATTCCAACACCTTGATTTTTTTCTTCTTTAGCCATTTAGATTGATTTGCTGGTGTGTTTTGGGATCATTTACCTGTTGCATTCCTTAATTCAGGACATGCTTAAGCTGCTGGACAAATGGCCTCAAGTTTGTCTCAAGAATATTGTGATATAAAGTGAAGTTCATAGACGTCTCAATGACTCTGACCCTGTAGCTGCGAAAAAAGCCCAAATCATCACCCCTCCACCACCATGCTTGAGAGTTAGTATGTTTTTTTTTTATAGTGATATGCTGTGTCTGTTTCTTTTTGCCAAACGTGGCACTCTGCATGATGACCAAACATCTCCACCTTGGTCTCATCAGTCCACAGGATATTGTTTCAGAACTTTTGTGGTTTGTTCAGAGGAAATTTTGCAAACATAATCATGCACTCATATTTTTTTTCTTTTTCTGATTGTGCTTTCATGAACATAAACCTATAATGTACTTTAGGTCCTGTGGGTCACATGATGTTGGGTGGCTCACATGATGGCTCTTGGGTTTTCTTTATATCTCTGAATTAAATTTGCTGGGTCCAGGAAAACGTATTAGGGTTGACAAGCAAGATATGTGAAGCCTATGTTCTCACTTCAAAACCTGTTCTAGTCTATAAGATGAAAAGCATCCTTATAACATGATAGATAGATAGATAGATAGATAGATAGATAGATAGATAGATAGATAGATAGATAGATAGATAGATAGATAGATAGATAGATAGATAGATAGATAGATAGATAATTTATTCATCCCAAATGGAAATTCACCATTCTACCATCCATGCTACCATCATCATGCTTTATTGATTTTTGAGATCATCAAATACACCAAATCAGGCATAACATTATAACCACATGCCTAATTTTGTGTTGGTCCCCCTTTTGCTACCAAAACAGCCCTGACCCATCATGGACTGTGTATTCTGACACCTTTCTATCAGAACCAGCATTAACTTCTTCAGCAATTTGAGTAACAGTAGCTTGTCTGTTGGATCGAACCACATGGGCCAGTCTTCGCCCCCCATGTGAATCATTGAGCCTTGGCCACCCATGACCCTTTTGCCAGTTAACCATTGTTCCTTCCTTGGACCACTTTTGATAGATACTGACCACTGCAGACCGGGAACACCCCACAAGAGCTGCAGTTTTGGAGATGCTCTGAGCCAGTCGTCTAGCCATCACAATTTGGCCCTTGTCAAACCACTCAAATCCATACGCTTGCCCATTTTTCCTGTTTCTAACATCAAGTTTGAGGACAAAATGTTCACTTGCTGCCTAATATATCCCACCCACTAACAGGTGCCATGATGAGGAGATAATCAGTGTTATTCACTTCACCTGTCAGTGCTCACTGTTATGCCTGATCGGTGTATAATACTTTGAGCCAAGGCCATACATTTCAATTGTGGTCTCATCTCACAAAACATTTGTTGATTCCATTTACTCTGGTTGTGCGGACCCCTAAAAAATTCCCCATATGTGGGAATCTTGACTGCATCATTTGTGGTAGTTGGGAACTACCTTAATTTTTTTTTTCTTTAAGGGGCAGGTGTGACTCAGTGGCTGAAAGGTGAAAGTTTTATTTATAAGTTGGTGTCTCAAACCCTAGCACTGCCAAGCTTCCACTATTGGTCCCTTGAGCAAAACCTTTAATCCTTTCTGCTCCAGGGGCCCTGCATCATGGCTGACCCCATCTTCTTAACAAACTGAGATATTTTGTATGTGTATCATTTGTATAATGTATGCGTGCTTCTTCCTAAGAGACATGTTTTACACTGTGATGGAACCATATCCAGGTTGTAAACCTACAAAAAAGGGTGACTACTAATGTATGACACTGTATGTATCGTGTGTTATACTGTTTATGTTGTGTTAAAGACACAAGTATTATTCCAACTACTTTAAATTCTTTCCATTTTATTTCTACGTATTTGCTCTGTGTCTCCCAGAACGAATTTATTGCAACTTAAAAGTGTTTGTTCTCTTTCCAGAGGAGATGGGGGTGCTTAATGAGCAACAGTGTGGAGCAGCAGTAATAGTAATCGCATCAGGGTCATATGACAAGCGCGCAGTTCCTCCCAAACATTACGCTCTTGCAAGCCGCTCACAGCCCGAGTGCGCCGAGAAAAACAAAGCCAAAGTGGTGGAATTTATCAGTCGCGGAAATGTTGGCGCTGATTAATCGTTTCCTAGACTGGGTTAAGTCCCTGTTTTGGAAGGAGGAGATGGAGTTAACGCTTGTTGGGCTTCAGTATTCGGGCAAAACCACGTTTGTCAATGTGATAGCTGTAAGTGTTTTCATCATCCCGTTTGTAATTTAGCTTAGCTTAGCTAGCAGTTGCTAACCCGCTGTTGATACATGTCTACGAATGTCATCCAGGTTTTCATGAAGCTTACTAGATATATTTGACAAATCTAAAACGTTGAAATATATAACTATCACAGAATGTCGGTAAAGAAGCAGTAACACGTCTTTACTATCAGCTAGTTAACTTACTAGCCTTAGCCAGCGAATTTGGCTAGCTTGGTTTATATGTGGCCTAAAGCTGCTTGTAGCTGTCATCTTGGCTATTGGCTATATATATATATATATATATATATATATATATATATATATATATATATATATATATATATATTCGCTTTCCCCACAGCTAGCTTAGTAGCTCTAAGTCATTCGCAGATAGCAGATATTACACAGATAGTATCGAGCTAGACGTGAAGCTAGCTAGCTAGCTTCGAACAGGCAGTGTCATGCTGCTGATTAGCTAATCCGAACCGATCATACAGGGCCCTGGACACAGCTGTGTTACTGGAAATGCATCGCTAATACTTGTTTATGACACGTTCATCTGTGCCGGGTGACGTAATGTGTTCGGTGTTTAAGTAAACAACTTGTTCATCAGCCCCGACATCTTCGTTATCAGCTAGGAAATTAGCTAAAAAAAATCACGGGTAAATCAGACGGCAGAAGGTGTGTGTGTGTGTGTGTGTGTTTTTGGCGTAAAGCCCCTGTTTTTCCGAGTATCTCGCTCATGTTCATTTGAACTTATGATCTTAGTGTCCCAGTTTTGCACCATTCTTTTGTTTGTTTTGCGTCTAGCTGTGTTGTCAGTCCACGACAAATAATCGACATGTTCTGCCGGTTTGCCAGCCTTGTATTTAGAGACAAGCTGAAGTAATGCCTAAGCTTTTAGATCCTGAACAAAGTGAAACTACGATCTGCCTTCATCCAATCCATACACTTGCACACAGGTGATTTGTCCTGTCTCACTGAAAGATCTGACCATAACAACAACATTTTTTTTTAAAGAATACTACTAATGCTTCCAGTATAATGTTATCCTTTGCTTATGCTGTAAATTGTCTTGTCAGGAAGAAAACTAAAAGAATCTTATAAACAGAGAAGTAATGAATTAATGGCTGAGCAAAAGTGAAGTGTAAATGCAGAGGATACATGGGGAAGCCAAAATACTGGTACAAGACACAACAACTACATACTGAAGGCACAGCATGAAAATGTGAAAGCAACTGAATGCAAGGAGTGGCATGTTAAAACCAAGCACAAAAGTCATCATAAAAACACTGGGCTGCTTTCGTGGATGCTTAGTCAACCATACACATATACGATAACTTCTGCTAATTTTGACACGTGAGCTTGAGCTATAAAGTGAAGGAAAAAACATGCACCTCCATGTTCCTCTTTTGTTAGCAACAATCTAGGCAGCGATGGTTAGTGATGTATGTGTATACAGTGAACTATACAGAAAGAGCATTACATGTCTGTATGGTGGCTGATAATTCCATAGAAAAATCAAGAAGTGATTTTTTTTTTTTTTAACACTTTTTTGCTGTTGGTGCCGTGTTAATTCAACATCGTTTGCTGGGGTTCAGGAGATCTTTCTGAATAGGAATTTTCAGTTGAGGACGTTTTTTCTTGCTGTGTTTATGATCTACTTAGAGGTTGGAAATTCTGAGCATATGAGCTGTAGCCCAGTTCTCACTTTTCCCTGCCACATTTGTCAGTGGAAAGAGACCACCACTAGACAACCACTAACCAGATGATATTTGGGTGCTGGATTTTTCTTAACATAACAGAGACATTGACACAGGTTATAGTGGTACGGTAGCGATGGCACAAGTGTTATCAGGTGCATGTCTATGTAAATGCTGTGAGTCCATTTTCTTTTCCCAAAAAATGAGATGAGAAATAAAAGAAGCAGCAGTCTGTCATTGCAAATCTACAAGACAGACCAGCAGGGTGTAAGAATTCATTGTGCTTAAAATGTCAAACGTTGCTTAAATGATTCACTCATTGTAACACCATATGTTATTGTTACTCATTGTAACATCATGTAGGATTTCGCAGTATAAGTTGACTTTGATATCAGGTGAATTGTTACGATTTTCTATACCGAAGTGTATGTCTTTGGGCAGAAATGTATAAAACACATAAAATTTCATCATTTCTGGCTTTTTATGAATACAGATGTATTCTTTTAGTATGTTTAGAAATTAAGAGTTTATAGACATTGATTGCTCGTCAGTCAGGACTGAGGAGCCGAGTTGCTGAGCTGAGCGAAATACTCTACCTAAAGACCTGTGTAAAAATGAAATTTTGCAGATATAATTATAAACCAATCATGTATGACTGTGAGCCATGCCATTTAATGCAGCTAAGAGACAGCCATGCCCTGTGTAGCATGCTTACACTGCTTACCAGCATCAGTTCCTAACAGTAATGTGTTTCTCGTCTTTAACGCCCATCTCTGGTTTGATCACCAAGCTCCTTCAAAATTAGGTTAAGTAAAAACCATTTGTTGGGATGGGAGTTGTGTGGAAGTGAATTCAGTGTCACAAGATTCATGATTCACAGGAATATCCATTAATCATGCGCCTGAGTTAAAGCCCTAATAAAGTGGTGTGCCTGTGAAGTGGGAGGAATTTCTTTCTGCCTTTCTTTCTGCCTTTCTTTCTTTCTTTCTTTCTTTCTTTCTTTCTTTCTTTCTTTCTTTCTTTCTTTCTTTCTTTCTTTCTTTCTTTCTTTCTTTCTTTCTTTCTTTCTTTCTTTCTTTCTTTCTGCCTTTCTTTCTTTCTTTCTGCCTTTCTTTCTTTCTTTCTTTCTTTCTGCCTTTCTTTCTTTCTTTCTTTCTGCCTTTCTTTCTTTCTTTCTTTCTTTCTTTCTGCCTTTCTGCCTTTCTTTCTGCCTTTCTGCCTTTCTTTCTTTCTTTCTTTCTGCCTTTCTTTCTTTCTGCCTTTCTTTCTGCCTTTCTGCCTTTCTTTCTTTCTTTCTTTCTTTCTGCCTTTCTGCCTTTCTGCCTTTCTTTCTGCCTTTCTTTCTGCCTTTCTTTCTGCCTTTCTTTCTGCCTTTCTGCCTTTCTTTCTGCCTTTCTTTCTTTCTTTCTGCCTTTCTGCCTTTCTGCCTTTCTTTCTGCCTTTCTTTCTTTCTTTCTTTCTTTCTTTCTGCCTTTCTTTCTTTCTTTCTTTCTTTCTTTCTTTCTTTCTTTCTTTCTTTCTTTCTGCCTTTCTTTCTTTCTGCCTTTCTTTCTTTCTGCCTTTCTTTCTGCCTTTCTTTCTTTCTGCCTAAGTCCCAAAATATTAAAAATTGGTCATTTAAATGACAAACTAGGTTAAAGCAATTGCTGATGAATGAATGAAGACAAACACTATATGCATTGCTGATAGCTGACAAACTTTGGACCTGACCACCTGTTTAGTAGGACACCTTGTATTTTTGGGTTCCTCTGGATTCCTGGTGAATTCCCAGGACCCTCTTTCTGCCTGTTTTTGTAATGGAGTATACACCTTTTTGTATGCTGGTTTGGGTGAGTTTTTTCGCTGCCCACTAAATCTCCCTCTTTGAAATCTGTAGCCCTAGTATGTGACCAGGAAAGTCAAACTAACACGAGCAGTTTGATTTGTCCGTAGGCAGAATATCATCAAATCAGTGCTGAAAGTATTGAACATTATATACTTCCCATGCAGTGTTGAAAAGATACCGAAGAAACTTTCAATATCTAATTGCAATGCTACCGACTACAGACATTGGCTTGAGAGTGAATATCAGTTGTGACTAGTTCCTGTTACTGTGCATCATATGTGGAAACAAGCCTATATGGCGAAATGATTTTGGAGCAATTCTGGTCTCTTACATACCCTTTGGCCCCTCTAAGCTTCCTCTTTTGTGAAGGGAAAATTACTTGAATTTCACCACAGAACACCTGACTCGGACAGCATTTGTGATGTAGTGCTGAGGTAACGTAGAGGCTTAAACCAGTCTCCTCTTAGTGCTCATAGCCACGATTTAAAAGGCCATAATATTGTGCACAGTATTTAGATGAGGACTTTACTCATCCTGAGTTGTTGCAGGACGAATAACGCAGCAGTGTATATTTTAATATTAGACTGAATTGAATTGAGACTCAGTTTTGTAAAAAGAAACTTAACAACTTAATAAAGTAAATATATATTAAACATTTTAGTCTCTGATCTAAACTCAAATTTTATTAGTCACATACATAATCGTACACAGTATGATATGCAGTGAAATGCTTACATGACTGTTATGACCCTAGGAAAAGGAATAAGGACAGAACAAAGACAAGATAAAAAATATAAAAATAAAATACAAAAATATAAAAAATAAGAATACGAAATATAAAAACAAGTTCACAGTAGCAAAAAATATAATAGAATAAAAAACAGAATAAAATATAATAAATATAAATAATCATGTGGATGAAGAATCATGTGATGTCTTCAAACCTGACGTTTTCAGTCACACCTTGTAGCCTTAATGCCTTTACTGTAGGAGTTTGTGCGTGTGTGTGTGTGTGTGTGTTTGTGCGCACTCACATTTGTACACGCACATATTGGCTTACGTTCAGACCAGGCAAGGGGGAGGTTACTATTAGTCACAAGACGCACTCAGCTCGGCTGAGGCAGTGTGAATCATGTGATGTCTTTGTCATGTGGTATTATACGCATTAGCAGTCACAGGGCTCACGTTACTGAGCTTTCTACAGAGGAGGGGAACTTAATGACGAATTAGCCGTATTTACCACAAACCCAAGCTGTATTGATGTACTGTTTAGGAAGGAGGGACTATGTGTATTCTTCTGGATTGTCAGATCCCCTGTATTATAAGAAAAACATCTGTTTTTATTAAAAATTGTATTGTAATTTAATGCATTTAGTCTGCCTTTTAAAACACCAGTAAAAGCAAATGGGAAGGGAATTTTTATTTTTACATTAAAAAATTATTTTAACTCACCTGAAATTGTGTGTCGAAAAGTTTGATTTTTATTGAAGGGTGCAAGTCTAGTACATGGTAAGGAATTTTTGTGTCATTCTCAAAACTTTAGGCCACAGCTGTAGATGGCACAATATATACAGGCAGCTGTGGAAAAAGGCTATGTTTTAAAAAAAAAAAAAATAGAAGTATTTTTATCAACTAACAAAATGCAAATTAATGATCAGAAGAGAAATCCAAATCACATCAGTATTTGTTGTGTCCAGCCTTTGCCTGCAAAACAGCATCAATACTTCTAGGTACAGTTGCATACAGTTTGAGGGAACTCAGCAGGTAGGTTGTTCCAAACAACTTGGAGAACTAACCACAGATGGAGGAAGGCTGCCTCAAATCCTTCTGTCTTGTCATGTAACCCCAGACAGACTCAATGATGTTGATATCAGGGTTCTGTGGGGGCCAAACCATCACTTCCAGGACGCTGAAGATAATCCTTAATAACATTGGCTGTATGTTTGGGGTCGTTGTCCTGCTGCAGAATAAATATGGGGCCGATCAGATGCGCCTCTGATGGTATTGCATGATGGATAAGTATTTGCCTGCATTTCTCAACTTCATTGAGGACATTAATCCTGACCAAATCTCCATCTCCATTTGCAGAAATGTAGCCCCAAACTTGCAAGGAACCTCCACCATACTTCACTGTTGCTTTCATTATTGTACCACTCTCCAGCCTTTCTGCAAACAACCTGCCTCCTGCTATAGCCAAATATTTCACATTCTGCATCATCAGTCCAGAGCACCTGCTGCCAGTCTTCTGCACCCCAATTCCTATGTTTTCCTGCATAGTTGAGTTGCTTAGCCTTGTTTCCACACCAAATGTATAACTTCTCTGGATAATAGTTGGGTGTACCTGGGTCCCACTGGTTTCCGCCAGTTCTTTGCTGATGGCACTGCTGGACATCTTCTGATGTGGAAGGAAAGTAAGCATGATGTGTCTTCCATCTGCTGCATTAAGTTTTATTTGGCCAACTACTGCATCTACAGTCCTCAGCATTGGCCGTTTCTTTGTGCCACTTCAGGATAGCTTGAACAGCACATCTTGAAACCCCAGTCTGCTTTGAAATCTGATGCAGTATAACTAGCTTGTGTCTTGTTGCTGTGCTTAAACCTGCAATGGTGTATAACCTATGAAATGAAACTGTCTTCCAAAATCTCACCTAAAAGCCTCCTACACAACTGTTTCTGTTTGACTTAATGACTGTGTTTCAACCTACATATGAAAGTGATGATCACTAGCACCTGCTTGCTGTAACTGGATCCTACAAAATCCCTGATTTTGTGCAAGTGTACAAAGTGTTCAAAATGCTGGTTGGAATGAAAGGGTAGTGACAACAAATATCAATTTGATTTAGATTTTTCTTCTGTTCACTCTCTTTGCATTTTATAAATTCATGAAAATAAACAATTAAAATATGTTTTTGCTTTACATCATTTTTTCCACACCTGAGTACTGTAGATGTCAATGGCACAAAATATCACTCTGTCTGAAAATACACACTGCTGTTCATACCATTGTTCTGTTGCACTGATAATGGAGGAAGAAGTATATGATAAATGCCTATTCTAACTAAAACGCGCACCTTGTTTTCTTTTTTCTTTTTCTTTTTGCAGCAGTTTGGCATCTGGTTACCATCTATACGAACACTTGCAAAAAAAAAACCACTCGGTCATGTTGTTGCGATTAGAAAGTCAGATTTCTCTGAAGTCTTGGGTGCACAACAAGCGTATTTTCTGCCATGATGGATGTTCATGTGTTCACCTTTTGTAATCTGCAATCTTCAACTGAATTATCAAATGATAAATGTGTAGATTTATTGTGTGCCTTCATTGTCCAGCAGTTTTCTGAGACCTTTAATTGTGGTACAGGTCTATGGTTTGTCACCATGACCGTGTTGATTGTCTGACATACCAGTTTTTAAAAAGAAAAAAAAAAAAAAAATCTATACATGTACAAAGATATTTTTGTTCCCTGGAGCTGGGGAGTTTAGATAAAATGTTTTACCTGTAATGGGATTAAGTCGTACAGGGACAAGTGGACACAAATGTATAGCTTCATGCTCACTCTTTTTGTCTTTTCGGAACTCAAACAATATTTCTCTTTTGCATGTAGCCAAAAATACTTCAAAAAATACACTTCAGAAGTGAAATTCTAGATAAAGTCTCCATTCAAACTCCACTTGAAAGACACCAATAGACAGATAATGAATCTGCAATGGGAAATGTTTACTCACTCTTTTTATCAGCATCATCCACCTTGGGCTCTGTACCTTATCAGCTGAGGTAAAAGTCGCTCACAGCATTTAAAACTGTTGACTGTTTATTGCTTCTTCAGTACTGGAATAATACCTCATTTTAAAGCAATTAACCCAGTATGTTATATGGAAAAATTTCATAATTTTATTAGGTCATTATGTCCATTTATGCTATGATAAATTCACTATTCACTGTATGAGGAAATCACACTTATCTAACAAACTTCTTAAAGTACATTTAGAAGTTTAAAAACTTAATTCTGTTGCTTTTTACTATTGTATTATATTAAGAATTTATCATTTAAGGAAATCAAAATCTAATAAATTTAAGAATAAGAATTCTTGTTTTACTATAAGTAGACTTATAAATGTAGAGGTCATCAGGGAGTGTTTCAGTGGAATGGGGTTGATTTTAAGTGAATCGAATTTTCTCCTTTTTTTTCTGTTGGGGAAACTTTAAAACATTTCAGTTCAAAAATTACTCTTCATTTGGCCAGGTTTGTTAAAAATACCGAATTTGTTTTTAAAGACTCTTCAGCAACCCTGTTAAAGGCTAGTGACGTACATTGCTTTATTAATATTCCAGTATTTTCGAGCATCTCTGATTTTATTGTTGATACATTTGCATAGAGAAACTCTAGTTCATCTGCTCTCTTGCACCCCAAATCCTTAAACTCTAAAAAATGAATTATTCGAACCAATGGCTGTGGGCATTTGCTTTTTCAGCTACAAAAGGCCTGGCACATAGTCAGCATTGCAGTTTTCAGTGGGGTTGATGTCAAGGTTCTGTACAGGTCACACTAACCTTGGCAAACAATGTCCCATATCTGGTTGTATACTGTTGCGTATTGTTGCCCCAAAGGTGGAAGAACAAAATTGTTTAGGATGTCTTAGTACTCTGTGGATTTTCCTTCACTGGAACCTAAAGGCCCAAACATATTCCAGCATAACACTACACAAAGCAAGTTCCATGAAGACATGGGTTGCCAAAGTTTGTGTTGACAAACTAATGCACACATCCCTCACCTAACCCCACTGAACAGCTTTCGAATGAACTGAAACTCTTGTGGCTTTATTGGCAGAAATCCCCAGTCTCAGTGTTCCAAAATTCAGTGTGATGTTCAGCAAGCATATATGGGTCTAATGGTCAGGTCCACACACTTTTGGCCATGTATAGAATGTATAGAGTAGGAACATACACTTGTCAAGGGTTTGGGGTCTAGTGAGGATTGAAACTAAATTTGCAATGATATGGTTTTTAAATGTTTATTAGTATTCTAAAAACAATGGAAAATGTTCAAATAGAAACCTTAAAAAGCCAATATGGTGTTAATTCTCTTCAAATTTGCAGTGTTAAACAAAAATGCAGAGAAGCACTTTGTCATGTGTACCTCTGTGCTAACAGGATATAGATAAGATCATAGTTATTCAGTCTTGAAAAGAGATTGAGTAAATCATGATGAAGTGGTGTTGTGTTCCTGTTTGAAGTAAAAGTTGGCAGCTGACATTTCACAAAAATGACTGAAAATACAAAGTCACTCTTTCTCTTGCAGTTGTATGTTCAAGAAGTTAATCATGAAAATAAGTCAACGAGAAATACAACAGTGTTAAGACTAATGGAATGTGTAATCAGAAACTTTTTTTCTTTCTCCTCAATTTAATTTTTAGTCTGGACAATTCAGCGAAGACATGATCCCAACAGTTGGATTCAACATGCGAAAGGTCACAAAAGGAAACGTCACAATTAAGGTACAGTTTCCCACTTCCTGTCTCCTGTAGCAAATCTCTATTTTAATGAATGGAGGACTGGGACTTAGATGATGTGTATGCTTCCGTCTAATCTGATATTGTCATTCTCTCCAGATTTGGGATATAGGGGGACAACCCAGGTTTAGGAGCATGTGGGAACGGTACTGTCGAGGAGTAAATGCCATAGTGTGAGTGTCTGGTTTTCTTCCTTAATATCTATGCAAATACTGTTAAAAATATGGCTAGGATTCTTAAAGTGCAGTACCAGTTAATTGAATAAGTTTATTCATAGCTTGCCATTCCACTGTATCTTAAAAAATGTTCTAAACACCTATGAGGTATTATTGGAAAAAAAAAAAAAAACAACTTCCAAGAAGAAGATGTCATATATTCGTTGGTACTGTGCACTATGTAGTACTACTCAGAAGATGAGGCGTTCACAGAAAAATGCTTGTTAGTTCCTGTTCTAAACCAGATGCTGGGTGAGTGGCAGTGATGCAGTAAGGGCCATCTGCGGAAAGAAATACCTACAGTGCCTTGTAAACCTATTCAACCTACAGCTAACAGATTTGTCTGTATTCCAGTCATTAATCACAAAACAAAAACAAAATTCATTTTTCGTAACAGAAAAATGTTGTTTGCAGAACTATTCAACCCCTTCAGACTTGTATTTGGTAGAATCATCTTTTTTTCTGCAGTAGCAGTTTTAAGTCTGTTGGAGAAAGTTCCTACCAGCTTTGCACAGTGACGTGTTTTTTTTTTTTTTTTTTTTTTTTTTTGTCTTGTCTTTTCTACCTGGTAGATTTACTCCAGATTCTACAGGTTGGTTGGATGTTGTTTGCTGGCTGCATTTTTTGAACAGAGCCACAAGTTTTTTATTTGGATTCAGATCTGGACCCCTGTAGAACATTTATCTTTTTGTTTTTAACCACTTCTGCCTTGCTTTGACCATGTGGTTGGAACCAGCATATTGCTTTAAAGGTTGAGTTTCTCCTTAGCGTTAAGGTTTTTTTTTTTTCAGTCTTGGTCTGAACACACACAAATATTTTCTCTGAACACCGGTACTTTCCAGAGCCGTCTGCTCAATACTCTGCTGTTCACACTGCTGACTCATGAATGTGTAGCAGAGTACAGTTCAAATCACTTCAAGTTTGCTGTTGACACTACAGATGTGGGACTCAGCAAGCATGGTGTACCGACAATAGTCTGTCTTTACATTTAAATTCATAACATTGGCCAAGGACCACCAGCCTGCCACAGTAGGGCCCTTGAGCAAGGCCCTTAACCCTCAACTGCTCATTTGATTAAATGAGATCATTTGTTTCGGATAAGGCCATCTTCCATACATCATAAATGTAAATGTCAGAGTAAAAGCTCCAAGTTCCTTGGTGTGTACGTGACTGATGACAACTCCTAGATTGTCAAGACCTGCCTAGTCAAAAAAGCCCAGAAGCTCCACTAATTCTTGAAGTTGAAGAAAGCCAAAATTTCCACCACCCATCCTCACAACCTTTTCCAGAGGTAAAATAGACAGCATTCTCTCAGATGACTCAACATGTGGTACAGGAACTGCACAGTGTTCAACCACAAGGCCCTACACGAACAGCTGAGAAGATTATCAGGGTCTCTCTACCCACCATCATATTGTGAATGGTAGTAGAAGTTCTAGGAGCTTCATGCCATCACCAGTAGAGACTGCAACAGTTTGCTTCTTGAGGCAGTCTGGTTTCTCAGCAGCATGCTAGTCAAAGCCATAAACCAGTGTGAATCAATACAACTGCACATAGTACTTTGCAAAGCATATATATCAGACAATTTTTATTAAGGAACTAATAACTGAGTGGTTTACAGTTTACAGCCCATGTTGTGTGCATTTATTGTTCTGAATGCATCTCACATGTTTGTGTATTGCACTTTATTGTGGCCTTCTGTACTGTACTTGCACTTTGGTCCAGGAGGAAAGACATTTCATTCCAATGTATACAGCTATAAGGGAGGACAATGAAAACCCACTTGACTTGAATCTTGTGCTTCCGTATGGCACTTTTTGAACAGCAGAATATAATTCAGAATATAGCAGTTTCTTTCTAGCCACCATCACTTACAATAATCAGTTATATACAACTCTTGACATTGTTGTCTGGTGCACCTCTGTAACCCCTTCAGGGTGATTATTGCTCTCTGTATTTTCTCTCACCAGTCTCTGTCTTTGTTTTTATTATTGTCTTAGATGGTGTGAGGCAGTTTCCACTTCTCACTAATAATCTAGCAGCAATTGTCCAACCTCTTAGATAGAATTATGCCCGATTCTATTTATGAAAATAGATGAATTTTTATGAAGTCATGAAATTCTATTACCAAGTAATTTCCTTTGAATGCTGATTAGTTTTAATTTTCACTTCTTTCTTTCTCCTGACTGTCACGTCAATGCTAATTCAGCCTGGGTGTCAGAAAATAGTAGCTGTTTTAATATTTCACAAATTAAGGCCAATTATTAGTCGAGTGTGTCGTTCTTAAGTAGTGCCTTTCAACCCTGGAGGGTTGAATACAAAAATGACAGAAATTATACAAATGTACATTAGTCATTTTGTTATTCAGACAAATCTGAAGTTCTAGGGAGGGTTGAATAGTTTAGGATTACTTAAATGTACTTGCATACTAGTGTACTTCAGACACTTTACAGTGTTTTATTCTCCTACTAAAGGTACATGGTGGATGCAGCAGATCGAGATAAAGTAGAAGCTTCCCGGAATGAGCTGCATAATCTGTTAGACAAACCGCAGTTACAAGGAATTCCTGTAAGTCCTGTTCTACATTTTTCACAGCTGAAACAAACGTTTAGGATTCTGCCTCCTGCCAAGCTTTTAATCTTTAAAATGTTGTATTTCAGGTATTGGTACTTGGTAACAAGAGGGATCTACCTAATGCACTGGATGAAAAACAGCTTATTGAAAAAATGTAAGTACAAAATTGATTTCTTTCTATTTTGAACCAGCTTTAACATTGGCTTCATGTATACATTCAGTGGACACTTTATTAGGTTCTCACAGGTCTATCTTCATTAACACTGATACAAAATGTAAGCCCTATGTAGGATATGCAGTCACTGAGTGTAGTCTGGTGTCATGAGCAGTTTGTCTTTACTCCACTATCCATTCTGTCAGTGAAAAGTCTGTCGGTTACCACGGTGATGCTGGGGTTATTAAAAAACAGTGTCACTTCTTAGGTGAGAACTATCTTCCAACCAAATATATCTAGATCACGTTAGATTGAATAGCACAATTTGTACATTAAAAAGAATAAGGTGGACTAATAAGGAGTGCTAATTAGAATTCTTAGTGCATGCTTAGAACCATGGTTGTTGCTGTGACTGACTAATATATTCCAGTGGCGCACACACTTTTCACTAAAACGGAAAGTAGCGTAGCACCGACAAATTCTGTCACAAGCTACAGCCACGAAGCATGTTTAAATATTGCACTTATATGGAAGTTGCACCTGAAAATGACCGGTGAATATAGGTATAAGCTGGATGTATCTAATTCTGTGTCAGTTAGCTGTGTGTGTGTAATAATTTTTTCCAGAAACACTGACATTTTTGTTGGTTTTCACAACAGTAAACACATTTATGTTTGTTGTGATACT
Source organism: Hemibagrus wyckioides (assembly GCF_019097595.1). Lineage (NCBI taxonomy): Eukaryota > Metazoa > Chordata > Actinopteri > Siluriformes > Bagridae > Hemibagrus > Hemibagrus wyckioides. The sequence continues at coordinate 21,466,320 of NC_080720.1, read as the reverse complement.
CCATTCTAGGGCTTCTTGGTTTCATGTTTTCCCTTTACAATATTTTGTCACTGACATTTAAATAATGGTGAGAATGGTGAGTCTGATCACAGCACCTTGAAGCACACTAAGGTGACTCTCAGCCATTGTATGTTTTTAACACAGAAACAAACTCTTATTTTGAAAGGAAGTACTGCCATCTATTGGCTGTGTGTCTTTAACTCTGCTGGGGTTTCCAATCTGGTATATAAAAAAGACGGAAGAAGGAGAAGGTGTTAAAGCAGTGTTATGTTCAGTTCCTTAAAACTTGTCCATGCTTTCGATTTTCTGCACAAAATGTCCACATGCCACAGTATAGACCTGGACAAACCCTTGTTCTGCATAGACTGCTCAGAATATTCTGCGGGAATATAGGAACAGTACGGTGTATTGTATATGCTTTGGCTTCAGATATTTGAAAAAGTTATTTATATCAATTGAAGAATACTGGCCTGAGTGATCTTACAAATACATATACAATATATAAGTTTAAATAGATAATTTTTTTTCCCCACCAGGAATTTGGCTGCTATTCAAGATCGGGAGATTTGCTGCTACTCCATTTCCTGCAAAGAGAAAGATAACATTGGTAAGATGGTATACTTCAGTATTATTGCCACCACTTAAGGACATAGACAGGATGATTGGAGAAATTTCTTAAGAATAGCTTGGATTGACTGTAGAGAAACACTTGCTTTAATCAGCTATCCTTTTTATTGGTTGCGTGTCAGAATTTGTATACATGCATCATATACTAGCTGAGAGAAGTTCAATAAACCCCAACCACAGTCACTGACCACTGAGCTGAACGTTCCGTTATAAAATGTTCTACCACATAGGTAATAATAGAATATTGTAATAGAATTTTGTAACCAGAGAAGGTGATCTTTGTCATTGTTATATCCAGCAACCTCAAATAATTGTATTCCAGTACTCCAGGACCAGAAAACCCTGGTTTAGATAATAAGGAAAACTTGATTTATCTTTGTTATAACAGTAGTACAAATCACTTTTGTAAGCTCTTCTTTAGAGAAATAGACAAAATGCAGCTCTCTGCAGCCCTCGTTCAAACTACGTGAGGAAGTTTTGTATTGTGGTTAGTCTTTTGTTTTTGGTGATGCACACCATTAGCATGTTTGTGGAAAATTGGAATTCATAGAAGAAAAATGCCCTGATGCAAATGTAAAATTGATTATTTATGCTTTATGTTCATTATAACATGTTGACTTTTAAGTCTTTATGCGTCTCAGTTGTAACTCTCTCTTTTTTTTTCTCGTTCCTCTTAGACATCACACTGCAATGGCTCATCCAGCATTCGAAAACGCGGAGAAGTTGAAAGCCGTGTTGGAGATTCACGTGCTGACACGTTCCTCTTACACCCCATCCTGCTTACTCTGTGAAACTGTACAGTCGTCCCATCACACTATTTCCACCACTGTTGGTCACAGATATCCCTGTCACACCCGTCATTACCAAAAGCCAGCCTTCTGAACCTATCGCTAAATGATGTAAGCCTGCAGTTTCCAGCCAACACCTCCTCCTCCTCCTACTACTACTCCTTTGAGAAGATCTCCCACCTGCTTAAACAAAAGCTCAGCAGTCTCTATTCTACAAACTAGCTTCGTTTTCTTGAGGGTTTTAACCTCCAGTCAGTCCTATTTTCAAATCATGGATTTGGAAATTGATTGAAGACATTTCTGTTTTTTCCTCCCCTCACTAAAGTATGCCAGGCCTTGCTCATGTGAGAATGTAATTGTGTATGATTGTTGCCTCTCTCTGTCTTGCTCTCTCTTTTACTGGCCAAAAGATTTCTTCTGAGAAAGCAGTTTGTAATATTTAACTGAGGAGTGTTAAAAATATCTTGACACATATGTAGAAATATTGATCACTTAACTATTTTTTACTATGTTGAGCAGAAATCTATTTAAGTGAATGTATGGAAGGGTTAGGTGTAGTCTCTCCTTCAACTCAGTGATGTCTTGCTGTGGGTAAGCTGGAAGAGAGAGGCAGCGAAGTTTAAAGTGCCTTGTGCAGCAGACGTCTCCCTGAAGAGGAACAGTATGCTAGGTGGGTCTGCCTAGAACCCCATTCACCTATAAAGAAATTGAAACAAATAAAATCGGCATGCTTTTAAGGTAGATTATTGTACCATTTGCCATTCTGAGCATCTCTGTAAAGAGAAAAATATTTGAAGCCCTCAATATCAATGCACTTTTGTAAATATGAACCAATAAATAATTCTTGACATCTGAAAGAAAAGCATATTTTGTAAAATAACTCAGCCCTTACATTGACTTACAGAACCAAATTAACACAATTAAAGATGTGTTTCTTTGAGATTGTTTAAAATGTTCTATTTTAATAGTCCAACACATGTTGAGGAAGTGTCTCGTATAACTCTAATATGTTCAGATTTTGAATCCCAAAGTACATGTGAATTAAAAAGTCTCATGAGATGGGAACTAATTTTTCATACAGTTTAGAGCTCTTCTTCACCAAAAGGCACAGCTTGTCATGGCTCGGCAACATGCATGAGCCTAGGACTGTAGATATTCTGGCCATGCGTGTTGCTTTAACATTAAACATAAATCTGCTTGTGAAAAGTATGATTTCTTCTGAAGGGTATCAGGTGGTGACTTGATGGGCACAAGTAGTTAAATACTACATGAAATTCCAATAAATGATTTTGAAATGAAACCAGGCATCTCAGTTGATGTTACAAAGCTTCAGTTTAATAGCTGTCCAAGCTCTCAGTTAACCAAGTGTGCCAATACTTTGATCATACAAATCATTCCTTTATTTTCAGTAATCTTTTAATCCTGGTCAGAGCTGACAGCATTGAGATATACAATAGATGGGACACAAAAACATACACAAATCACTAATGGACTTTTTTTGAGAGCTGAGAGGAAACCCACACAGACCCAACACACACGATATTACCAAAGGTTTTGGGACACCCCTCCAAATTATTGAATTCAGGTGTTGTGTTTCAGGGGTTGAGCTTGACCCCTTAGTTCCAGTGAAAGGAACTCTTAATGCTTCAACATATCAAGACATTTTGGACAATTTCATGCTCACAACTTTGTGGGAACAGTTTGGGGATGACCCCTTCCTGTTCTGACATGACTGCACACCAGTGCACAAAGCAAAGTCCATAAAGACATGGATGAGCGAGTTTGGTGTGGAGGAACTTCAGAAGAACAAAGAAAAGTTGTTGAAACAAAGGTTCCCACAAAGTTTCGAGCATAAAATTGACCAAAATGTCTTGGTATGCTGATGCATTAAGAGTTCCTTTCACTGTCACAATTCAGTGATTTGCAGGAGTGTCCCAATACCTTTGGCAATATAAGTGTACACACAAGCAGCTGTGTGTCTTCTGTGGCTGAATTCTATAATGTCTTTTCTTGTCTGGGGTATGACATTAGGGTACAAAGAAACTGAATAGGAAACCATTTGATTTGCTTCAACTGGGCAGATTTTACTAGGATCATTAAGAAATGTAAAATGAAGCTACACAATAAAAAAAAAACATTATTGTAAATAAATAAGATGAATAAAATATTGAATTGCTGTTTCAAACAGTGGAAACTATTGAAGACTGAGACACTTTAATGGACACTGCACTAGCCTGCTACTGAAGATATTTGTGCCTGTAAGAAGCAGAGGACTCTTTGCCCATACATTTTCACATTGTATTTAATACTGCTTCTACATTTCTGGCTCTTTCACTAAATTCACAACTGTGTGATTTTTACAGTTGATGTCTGCAAGAGCTCCTGATGATTTGCATCGGTTATATAACACTTGCAAAGACCTGTGTAGAAAGTTCGAGAAAGTATTTGAAGTGGTATGCCTTGTCCTGAATACACAAGAATGAAGGCAGTTGATTAATATAGTCCATGTTGTTTCCAGACATGTTTCCTTACCATCACACTGGAAGACCCAGACACTAGAGACACACACAGAACGGACACATTTAACTTCACCAAAATGGTGGCACTCTGTTTTCAGTTGAAAGTATTGATTACACACTGTAGGACTATGTAGATTCATACTATCACTTTTTTTTGCCTGAGTATTGAGGTAGCTTGCACCACAAGTGAAAGAGGATTGGTTTTCTTAGGAACCTTTTGGGTTTCTGGAGTCTGCTTTGTGAACAAAAATCTATGACTTTGTAAAGTTTGCTTCTTGTCTATTTAGAAGCACCTGCAAAGACCAGACCAGACATATGCAGGCATTATGTCCTTTAATCATTCACTTCGCTGATTTCACATTTCATAAGTAAGAACAGATTGTGAAGGTTGAAATGGCAAAGCAATAGCACAACTGTACATAAAATATTGCAGTCCACACAGCATAACGAGGTACGTATCAGAGCTCAAAAGTGGACAGATAGTGTAAACACTGTTCCCCGAAGGTTGTGCCATGCATCATGATAATGCATCAATACACACAGACTGGTGACACAGTAGTGTGATAAACATGACAGTGATTTCTCATTGTCTGTATAGTCACCTGATCTGAATATTATTGAGCCCCTTTGAGGGTTTTTGGAGGAACGAGTCAGGAAACATCCTCCACCAGCGACCTGACCACTGTTCTGCAAGAGAAATGGCTCAGAATCCCTCTGGTCACTATGCAGGACATGTATCTGTCTCAAACAGTTAAGACTCTGTGATGTTGATTGGAAGGTTGAGGTTCAAGCCCCAGCACTGCCAAGCTGCCTCTGTAGGACCTTTAGACAAGGCTCTTAACCCTCTTTGCTTTAGGGATGCTGTATCATGGCTGACCCTGTGCTCTGACCCTAATTTCCTAAGAAGCTGGGATACATACAGAATACAGATTTTACAGTGCTGTAAAGAATGTGTGACAAATGAAGGCTTCTTTTTTTCTTTTGATTATGCATCTGCTGAGGAGACAGGTCAACTTTTCTCAATCTGCTTAGAAAGCGCAGCTTTTCTTATGAGCCATGAGGTATTGTTTGACAAAGTAAATTGTTCTGTAATGTATACTCTTAGGAATTTGTATCTGCTCATTCTTTCTGATGCAGTGCCCTATATACGCATAGGGCATGCTCTCCTTTCCTTCTTCTGAAACCAACAATGATGCCCTTCGTTTTGCTGACATAAAAGGAGAGGTTTTTGTCAGCACACCATACAGTATAGAGAGCTACTTCCTGCCCATAGACAGTTTCATCATTTCTGGTAATTAGGCCTATGACTGTGGTGTCATCAGCAAACTTAATGATGAATTTCGAGTCATGGGTCGTTTCTTACAACCACCTGAAATACTCTAGCAACTACTTTAATACTGTCCTGCATAAATAACTGCATGGAAAAAATGCCAGTAATCATGACTCAATCTTCCTGCCGGAAATGCCTGATCCATCTTCTGCTTGTGGATCACTTGCTGCTTCAAATCACCTTATCTTGCACTTTCATTATTTAGTGGCTACCTTCCGTTGGATATTTAAGCTAAAGTACTGTTTGACTGTATGGTATGCATTTGTGGTTGAGTAATGATTCACAATCTCTTCATCTGCTTAGACCCAGAAAGGTTACCTTTTGCGTCTGGTTCCTCATCTCCTCTTGCTTGCCATATAAAAATACCTATATACACTATATTGGCAAAAGTTTTCAGAAATCTGCTTTACATGCACATGAATTCAATATGGAGTTAGCCCGCCCTATGCAGCTATAGCAGCTTCAACTCTTCTGGGAAGGCTTTCCACAAGGTTTAGGAGTGTGTTTATGGGAATTTTTGACCATTCCTTAAGCGCATTTGTGAGGTCAGACACTGATGATGGACAAGAAGGCCTGGCTTGCATTCTCCACTCTAATTCATCCCAAACATGTTCTGTCAGGTTGAGGTCAGGACTCTGTGCAGGCCAGTCGATTTCCTCCATACCAACTCACTCATCCATGTCTTTATGGACCTTGCTTTGTGCACTGGTGTGCAGTCATGTTGGAACAGGAAGGGGTCATCTCCAAACTGTTCCCACAAAGTTGTGAGCATGAAATTGTACAAAATGTCTTGGTATGCTGAAGCATTAAGAGGTCCTTTCAGTGGAACTAAGGGACCAAACCCACCCCTGAAAAACAACACCTGTATTCCCAAAACCTTTGGCAATATGGTGTATGTGCGGTTTTCTAGTTATAAAGTCGCCCCCTAGTGGCCGATTGTGATGAAATTTGGGGATCCTATCCTATGTATTGTAAAGTTGTAACTACTGTTGTAGTATTGTAAATACTTGTAAAGTCCAACCCCTGAAAAACAACACCTGAATTCAATGATTTGGAGGGGTGTCCCAAAACTTTTGGCAATATAGTGTAAGTATAGTGTAAATATAGTAAGTATAATATTAATGTACTGTACATTTACTGTACAATGTACCAGTGATTACAGTTTGCCTCTTATGAATAAACAATAAGTACTGAGTGGTCATTTGAGTGAAAACAAAATCTCTGACCATTGTACATTACTATGGATTGTCATGAATGCAGTTATTCAGCAATATCAATATTTCTGTTTTATTTCCTGCTAAAAAATAATTGTTCTGTAGTGAACAAATAAATAAGAGAAGTCATTTTGAGGTATTATTTCTTCATAGGTCTTGTGTTGAAACAGTAGATTCTCAGCATGCTAAACTGTTGTCAATTTAAATCCAACAAATTGAGAAGTTACTTTTATGTTTTTACGTTTCAGCATGTTTATTCAGCATGATTTCAAAGGCACTCAGAGGAAATTCATGCACTATTGGGGAATTTAAAACTCAGCACATAACCAGACCTCAAAATTGAACCCTGGAGCTGTGAGGTACCAAAGCTAATTCCTGGGCTTATTGAAGCCTGAAATTAACGTTATATATCTTATTGTTAATATGTGTTATATTGTAGTTGATGTGCATTTAGCTGTATAATTCAGTATGTACCATCATACTTGCCTAAATGCTTTTTTTTTTCTCTCTAATGCGAACACCAGTCACTACACACATTTCTGAAGTGGTTAAAGATAAAGTGAGGAGGAGGGCTGGGGAATGCAAACAATCATTCAGTCATTTCAATCTCACCCACACACATTTGTTAAAGCCAGAGTTAAGCTGATTAAAGACAACCTAAGTGGATTTAAGTAAAGTGAATCTTTTGAAATAATACCTTGACCAATGAAAGATGCAAATGCAATATATGCTTTTCACTTTAATCAAACTCAAGTGTGTGTGGAGTTAGAAATGCCACTCCCCTGACTAACCTGCTGTCTCACTGTAACAATTTGATAAAACTACATTTGAGTGGCTCAAGGCATGGCTTGTTTGGATCATTTGAAATAAAACTATTCTGTCCCACTTTGCTGTTAGAAGGTGACATTCTGATCATGTTTCAGGTCAAATTCATGCAGAAATGCAGGGCTCACAAACAGAAAGAGAGAGAGAGAGGTGTTCAGGATAATGAAATGTTCAGGTGTTCAGGAGATACACTATATTTCCAAAAGTTTTGGGACACCCCTCCAAGTCATTGAATTCAGGTGTTATATTTCAGGGGTTGGACTTGGCCCCTTAGTTCCAGCTAAAGGAACTCTTAATGCTTCAGCATACCAAGACATTTTGAACAATTTCATGCTCCCAACTTTGTGGGAACAGTTTGGGGATGACCCCTTCCTGTTCCAACATGACTGTACACCAGTGCACAAAGAAAGGTTCATAAAGACATGGATGAGTGAGTCTGGTGTGGAGGAACTTTACAGAGTCCTCACCTCAACCCGAGAGAACACCTTTGGGATGAATTGGAGTGGAGACTGTGAGCTAGACCAAAACTGTGACGTCTGCCTTTACTACACATGAATGTAATATGGAGTTGGACCACCCTTTGCAGCTATAACAGCTTCAACTCTTCTGGGAAGGTTTTCCACAAGGTTTAGGAGTGTGTTTATGGGAATTTTTGACCATTCCTCTAGAAGCGCATTTGTGAGGTCAGGCACTGATGCTAAACGAGAAGGTCTGGCTCACAGTCTTCGCTCTAATACATCCCAAAGGTGTTCTGTCTAGTTGAGGTCAGTACTCTGTGGGGCCATCAGGAAGGGGCCATCCCCAAACTGTTCCCACAAAGTTGGGAGCATGAAATTGTACAAAATGTCTTGGTATTCTGAAGCATTAAGAGTTCCTTTCACTGGACCTAAGGGACCAAACCCACCCCTGAAAAACAACATCTGTATTCCCAAAACCTTTGGCAATATGGTGTATGTGCGGTTTTCTAGTTATAAAGTCGCCCCCTAGTGGCCGATTGTGATGAAATTTGGGGGTCCTATCCTATGTATTGTAAAGTTCATAAAAATGAGTTTGTATTCAGAACATATTACTTTTTTCATATATGCATACAATGACTTTTCATTTAAAAAATGTTGAAAAAAAAAAACGATTAAAAACCCGATTTGTCCAAAACCCGATTTGTTAGATTCCATATTAGATGCTGATCAAATAGACAGGCAAGAAATTAATTTTATTTTATTTTATTTTATTTTATTTATTATTTGTTAAAATTAAAAATATGGGGGAAATAGAAATTCAAATTCTTGTTCTTAAACTTTAATTCAGACCCAGCCTCACGTTGTTCTGTAATCTCGCGAGACGTTGAGCCACTTGTGCCATTCTCTTTGGCCCAAAACTGAGCAACGCCACGACACCCGTGATGTAGTTTCACACTTGATTGACATTCATATCGGCCAATCACCGCCGTCCCTAGTGACGACTGAGGCGGCGGCCCAATCAGCTCTGATAGTCTAGGAGGGCTCGGTTTGTTGACAGGAACTGTGACTGTGCGTTTGAAAAGCTCAAAGGAAAAAGTAAAAGCAGGTTACTGTGTCCAGTTTGCGCTTCGGATCGTCGGTCAAATAAACACCGTCGACGTGAATTATGACGTTGACAGCCGCCGTTAAGCAAAGATGCAATGGAGGTCAATAGTAGTGGGTCTTCTTGTGCTACGGGTGGCCCTGAACTGCATCCTGTGGCTCGCTTTTGGACTCGGACCCAGCTGGGGCTTTCACTTCCCGCTCCAGTTCAGTTTCAACCTGCACAAACACATCGAGCCTCCGACAGATGGAGAACAGAGGACCAACAGCTGGTCGCAGCGTGTGTACGAAAACAGGGACCATCCAGTAGGAACCTGCTCAAAGATCAGCGAGAACACGCCAAAGAAGTCTTACCTCAGTATCTTCAAGGCCAGCAGAGACGAGTACGATAAGAAGTATGGCTCTTTTCCTGACGCCCTCAAGACTAAAATGAAGGGAATGGCCAGGGACATGTTCTACTTCGGCTATGACAACTACATGAAATATGCCTTTCCTGAAGACGAGCTTAACCCCATCGACTGTGAGGGCAGAGGACCAGACGTACTAAACCCGTAAGTTAGATGTGTGAGGAACCTCACCTGTGTGAGGAACACATGGCAGGCTTTAGAGCCTTCTACTTTCCCCACAACCAACAGTGAGGTGATCAGATCCAGAGCGCACTGTGGTGTGTGGAAAAGCTATTATATATATATATATATATATATATATATATATATATATATACATATATATATATATATATATATATATATATACATATATATATATATATATATATATATATATATATATATATATATATATATATATATATATACACACAGGCCTTGATAAAGATCGGTGTAAAAATGTTACTGGGGAAAAAATGTCTTTGTGGTTAATCTCATACTAAAATGAAGCATCTCTATACTGGTAAAACCGAACAATTACATACACCGACCAGGCATAAAATTATGACCACCTGCCTAACATTGTGTTGGTCCCCCTTTTGCTGCCAAAACAGCCCTGACCCTTCATGCACTGTGTATCCTGACACCTTTCTATCAGAACCAGCATTAATTTCTTCAGCAGTTTGAGCAACAGTAGCTCGTCTGTTGGATCGGACCACACGGGCCAGCCTTTACTCCACACATGCATCAGTGAGCCTTGGTCACCCATGACCCTGTCTCCGGTTCACCACTGTTTCTTCCTTGGACCACTTTTGATAGATACTGACCACTGCAGACCGGGAACACCCCACAAGAGCTGCAGTTTTGGAGATGCTCTAATCCAGTCATCTAGCCATCACAATTTGGCCCTTTGTCAAACTCGCTCAAATCCTTACACTTGCCCATTTTTCCTGCTTCTAACACATCAACTTTGAGGACAAAATGTTCACTTGCTGCCTAATATATCCCACCCACTAACAGGTGCCATGATGAGGAGATAATCAGTGTTCTTCACTTCTCCTGTCACTGCTCATAATGTTATGCCTGATCGCTGTATATCAAAAAACAGGATACGTGTAACATCCCTTCATTTAGCGCTAAATCTTTTCCTGTAATGCTTAATGAGACATCAGGAGTCATGTTTTCATTGAAGAACCATTTTTATCTTTTGTACCATTGTCCTTCAGGAACATTTACTCAATCTTGTTGTAATTTTTTCATTTAAAATCTTCTGATACCTTGTGGAGTTCATGATGCTATTAATAATAACAAAGTTCTCTGTGCCTTTGGAAGAAAAGCATCCCCACAATATTACACATAACCCACTGTATTTAACAGACAGTTGTTTTTTTCTTGTATGCAGATACTTTCAGTAGCTTCATGCGAACTCCAGGTGTTTACGTTTGTGGTTAGAAGAAACACAAAGCTGTCTTCCGGCATATCTTCAAGATAGCTGTGTGTTTGACACGCAGGTGGCATCTGATTGTATCTTTGTGAGACAGTTTTATATGTCGTTCCCTCCATTACTGGAACCAAATTAGTTGAATCAAAGAAAACATATCGTAAATTAAATGATCCTTTTTAATACTGTGTTGCATATCTATTTTACTTAAGGACTTTTCAAGGATTCAGGAAGGTATTCCTTTCCATGCTTGACTAAATATCATCCTGTAAATGAATTAGTAGGTAGTCAGATGAAACGAGGCTCTTGCATTTAAGTTAACTGTGTTAACACAGTCTGCTGCTATCGTCAGGTGAAAGGACAAATTGCGACGTGTTTGCAGGCAGGCCAACTTTCATGCTTTGTATGGCAGTTGACATGTGTCCTCAGGCTAGATCTGGCTCTTGGTTTGGACTTTATACACCCCTTTTCCAAGCCAATAATTTTGACGTTGTGTTTAGTTTTTAAGGATTTTTAATTTTCACAGCAGTACAATAGAGTTCTCTCCTATTTCTAGTGTGAGATGAAGCTAATTAACCACAGTGACATTTTTCCATAACCTTCTTTCTACCCATCATGGCTGTTGTGTAGTGTCTGTGTTTTTTTGTTTTTTGTTTTTATCCCAAAGGGACAAAGACTGCATGTCTCTGTTTCAGTGTAACTCTCTTTAGGTAATTGTTTTCCCCCTTAAGACACTGGTTTGCACTTGTTTTTTCCTTGCTCTTACATGTGACTCAGCTTGTCTAGGATTAAAAGCCACAATTTTCCCATTATTCCTACTGAACCACCACCATAAATCTGAAGCTTGCAGCACCTTGTAATTTTTCATAACTCACAAGCCAGCCTTGGTTCTCAGGGTTCTCAGAACACGTTTGTTCGAGCTGAAAACACACTCATTTATGTAGTGCATGGCATGCCCTGGGACGAGATGATAGACGGCGTCTATAATTCTGCAGGTAGACACTTTTTTTAATGCTTTGTTTGCATGAAGCATCGTGAAGACCTTGTGCTTGATCTCACTCTTTCTCTGCCGATTGCAAGCTTGAAATAGGAGAACACCTGATGTTCAAGTCACATGATTCATCATCTGGATTATACCGCTTTCACTTACACCCATTGCTTTCATTTTAGGTCAAACATCAACATCAATGACGTGCTTGGCAACTACTCCCTGACACTAATTGACACTCTTGATACTTTGTTGGTAAGTTCAGGTTATGAAACAAAGTGACATTTGTTACAAAGGTCTAACATTAATGGGCTTTAAATGTAAGCTACTGATATCCTTATATCCTGATATCCTTATCCTTAATTCTGTAGACTGGAGTTTATCAATTTTGACCAGTTTTACCATGGTGTACCTTTCAGTATTACACTCTGTTAATCATTGATAGTTAGAGTTTGCTGAATGCAAAATTTTGTGCAAGTTTGCTATGAATGACAAGGTTGGGACTGTGCTCCTTCTACAGGTGCTGGGGAATGTGTCCGAGTTTCATCGTGCTGTCAAGCTGGTTATAGACACTGTCAGTTTTGACAAGGATTCCACAGTGCAAGTGTTTGAGGCCAACATCAGGTGAACATTTTATATGCTTGATTCATTGCATTGTGAAGAAGAGCAAAAATGGCTGCAGAGGAAGATGCACTACTCAGTTTTTTTTTTTTTTGTTTGTTTTTTAACAAGCACTCAGTCATGCCAGGAGCATGTTTGGAACAAGTGCCATGTGTCTTGAATGAACAGCCCCAACAGGCCTGTACAATAACACTGATGCAGTGCGTCCGGTGTGTGTTTGAGGTTGTGCCTGAGAGGCAGGAGGAAGTCCCTGTTTAAATGTAAGGTTACACCATTCTATTATCAGACAGAATGAGTAATCTTTTTCAATTCTCACAAGTTGAATAGGATTTTTTAACTCATAAGTGTGTTTGTACGCTTGTGTGCACACAGAGTCATCCACACTAATGTCCTTACATTTGCACATTTTACATACAGTGGTACCTCGGTGTTTGACCTTAATTCATCCAAAAGTCTGGTCGAATACCGATTTGGTCAAAAACCAAATTAATTTTCCCCTTAGGAAATAATGTAAAACGAATTAATCTGTTTCAACTCGAAGGTTGATCTTGCAACTTTCCTCCTGACAACATTGATGCCTGATTTACCCTTTTTCAGAGACATGGCTACTGAAATGATACCACAAAAGATAGCGTGGGGTTATAACACAAGCAGTCACCGATGATGCTTTCAGAACGGATGACCCGAGTAAACTGCTTCATCTCTATTGTCTACGACACATGGAAAGCGTGTGCAGCATCATTAGGCCATTTTTAGGGGGCCTTTAACATTTCTGCTTAGCCCCCCTAAAAATTTTGCGATTCTCCATAAACTGTACACAAATTCATAATCGCCTCAGTCCCCTTTAAATTTCATATATATATATATATATATGTGTGTGTGTGTGTGTGATCAGGAAGACTTGTATTTGGCTTGTTCAGTACTCAAATGTTATACACGTCTATGCAATACAGTGGAATGCTGCAATAAGTTTACCATCCTACCCTGTTAGTCAAACCTTTATTTTATTTTATTTTATTTTATTTTATTTTATTTTATTTTATTAATTATTTATTTATTACTACACCCTCATTGGGCACTGAGCCCCCCTTAAATGAAAATTCGTTATTTGATATTCGTTGCAACCCTGTATGAAACAAGAACCGGCGTTCCTGGCGGTCGAGACGTACGTCAAATTGACTCGAAAATTCGAATCGAATACCGAAAATTCAAACACCAGGGTGGGCGAGGACCAAGGTATCACTGTATTTGATGAAAAAATTTAAAAGCTTACAGTGATTACAGACATTGGATTTATTCAACCAGTTCTCACACCATGACATTTCATTGAAAACATAGCAAACTGAGTTTTATTTGAAAGTCGTCATTTTCAACTCTGGCTTCAAACCTGGTCTGTGATTTCCTGTCTTTTATGATTCTCACCCAGGTATTGAGATACAGCTGTGGGAAAAGCCTTGCATTCCTCTTGTATGAACAAATGCAAGCAAAGTCTGTACATGAATGTCCTGCTGTAGGGTGTGAGCTCTTACTCATGTGTGAGTGGGAGGCAGGGAGAACTGTCCTGTTCTGTTCTGTCCTGCCTGAAGATGTATTTTTTTTGGCAGTGCATCCTAGCATGTATGGTGCAAAGCGAGTCTAAATAGAATATATAGTGTTTGTTATTATCAGTTATATAGTGTTGTTTCACTTTCATTACACCAAATAGTGATCTCCAACATAATAACTTGGTGCTTTTTCCATATTTACTATATGGCTCAACTGTAAAGGTCTTCATTTTCCTCCCTCAGAATCCTGGGCAGTCTAATCTCGGCTCACATTCTCCTGACTGATTCCCGGCACCCGTTCGGAGACGTGGGGCTAGAAGATTACGATAATGAGCTGCTGCATCTGGCCCATGACCTGGCTGTACGGCTGCTACCTGCCTTCGAAAACACCAGCACTGGCATCCCCTACCCCAGGGTTAGCCCTCTGTTCACAAAACCATCTCATATTAGCTTATTTTATTTATTTTAATGATTGTATTAGTAACACAGCTTGTGTTTGTGTTTGCTTTGGAGCTTACTTCCATGTTTTGTTTGATGGTTTTCTTTTTTGTTGCTGTTCTCATTTCTCTTCCCCTTGTTTGGCTATTATTCTTAATAGTGTGCAGCCTGGATTATTTATCACTGTGTACTGAGCATACAGAGTAGTATCATCCGAATTTATCAAGCTTTGCAAAATTTAGCTGACTTTGTTGCTGTAACAGTAATTTTGCCCATGTTTTCCTCTCGCATTACTACTGTGAAGGATTTTCTGAATGAGTTACTAATCGAAATAATTTTGTGTGTACAGGTGAATCTGAAAAGCGGCGTGCCTCCTGACAGCATAAATGAGACGTGCACAGCAGGTGCAGGCTCTCTTCTGGTCGAGTTTGGCATCCTAAGCCGACTGCTTGGTGACTCCACGTTTGAGTGGGTGGCAAGGAGGGCTGTCCGAGCTCTCTGGAACCTGAGAAGCAACCAGACAGGGCTGCTGGGTAAGTCCAAGTGCAGGCTACTAATCTTTTATTGTAAACGTTATTTTTAGTAAATCTGCAAATTATAGAGCTTTGTGTAGTGCTGGTACGAGAGTATCAAACACAAACGAATAGTTTTTTGTTATGTTTTTTAAAGTACTATATGTTCTTTTTTTAACTTCCCAGTTTAGTCATGCCAACTCACACCCACTAGATACACTATATTGCCAAAAGTATTCGCTCACCCATCCAAATAATCAGAATCAGGTGTTCCAATCACTTCCATGGCCACAGGTGTATAAAATCAAGCACCTAGGCATGCAGACTGTTTTTACAAACATTTGTGAAAGAATGGGTCGCTCTCAGGAGCTCAGTGAATTCCAGCGTGGAACTGTGATAGGATGCCACCTGTACAACAAATCCAGTCGTGAAATTTCCTCGCTCCTAAATATTCCACAGTCAACTGTCAGCTGTATCATAAGAACGTGGAAGTGTTTGGGAACGACAGCAACTCGGCCACGAAGTGGTAGGCCACGTAAACTGACGGAGCGGGGTCAGCGGATGCTGAGGCGCATAGTGCGAAGAGGTTGCCAACTTTCTGCAGAGTCAATCGCTACAGACCTCCAAACTTCATGTGGCCTTCAGATTAGCTCAAGAACAGTGAGCAGAGAGCTTCATGGAATGGGTTTCCATGGTCGAGCAGCTGCATTCAAGCCATACATCACCAAGTGCAATGCAAAGCGTCAGATGCAGTGGTGTAAAGCACACCGCCACTGGACTCTAGAGCAGTGGAGACGCGTTCTCTGGAGTGACGAATCGCGCTTCTCCATCTGGCAATCTGATGGACGAGTCTGGGTTTGGCGGTTGCCAGGAGAACGGTACTTGTCTGACTGCATTGTGCCAAGTGTAAAGTTTGGTGAAGGGGGGATTATGGTGTGGGGTTGTTTTTCAGGAGCTGGGCTTGGCCCCTTAGTTCCAGTGAAAGGAACGCTGAATGCTTCAGCATACCAAGACATTTTGGACAATTCCATGCTCCCAACTTTGTGGGAACAGTTTGGAGCTGGCCCCTTCCTCTTCCAACATGACTGTGCACCAGTGCACAAAGCAAGGTCCATAAAGACATGGATGACACAGTCTGGTGTGGAGGAACTTGACTGGCCTGCACAGAGTCCTGACCTCAACCTGATAGAACACCTTTGGGATGAATTAGAGCGGAGACTGAGAGCCAGGCCTTCTCGTCCAACATCAGTGTGTGACCTCACAAATGCGCTTCTGGAAGTATGGTCAAAAATTCCCATAAACACACTCCTAAATCTTGTGGACAGCCTTCCCAGAAGAGTTGAAGCTGTTATAGCTGCAAAGGGTGGACCGACGTCATATTGAACCCTATGGATTAGGAATGGGATGTCACTTAAGTTCATATGCGAGTCAAGGCAGGTGAGCGAATACTTTTGGCAATATAGTGTAGCTCTCTCCCCTATCATGCAGAGAGTCAAACCTTTCAACAAGACATGAGATGCCAACCGGCACATATTTTTGAGCTGCTGTTCATGTTCCGTATCACAGGGCAGTGCAACACACTCGGAGGAATCTGCCCTCTTATGCATACATGAATTCACAGATTACACAACCCATGATTGGCTTGTATCACTGTGATTGACAGCATGGCCAATTTTCTTTGCTCTCTTACCTCTTAGTGGTGGTCAGTGATCATCAGGATTTTCCTACAATACCAACAACACTATTTGCTCCAGTCGGGAGCCCCCAAGCACTTTATATTCTTATTGCTTGTTATTATACACCTTCATTTTTTTATACATTTTTGGTCTTATAGTTGTACACAACAGTAGGTGCTGAGTGTACCTCCCATTACACACAATAAATAAATCAGTGGGAGTTATGAAGAGTGAGGAGATTTGATTTTGAAAGCAAGAAGAGGTATGACACATACTGTCTATAACAACAGACAGAGCTTTAGTTTGTAATTGTATATCTACAGTGTGGTATACCTGTGTGGTTTGTTTACCCAGTAAAATGATCTTTGACTGTAAGTGCAAGGTAGCTGTGGATGCACTTGATAAAGCAGTGTGTTTATAATTTGCAGTGTGGGGAAGGATAAGCTTGGACTCTGTGTTTAATTTTGTTCCTTTTCTTGATTTCAGGGAATGTGGTGAACATCCAGACGGGTCAGTGGGTTGGGAAACAAAGTGGCCTGGGTGCAGGCATGGACTCTTTCTATGAATACCTGCTGAAGTCTTACATCCTCTTTGGAGAAAAAGAAGACTACAAGATGTTCATGGCTGCTTATGACAGCATTCAGAGCCATCTGAGGAGAGGGTGTGTTTGTGCTTCTGATGTGTGTGTGTGTGTGTGTGAGTGAGTGTATATAAAAGAATAATACCATATAATGGTATTATAAATTATAAAGTCAGTACTTTAGCAGTTATGGACCTATCTGATTCTCATTGATCTAGTCCTAATTACCAGTTGGCTAGTTGTCACCCATGGTGTGTCGAGATTTTGTCACTTGCTTGCCTTCGATTATGTAATCAAATTCTCCTCAGAATATTTGCCTTATAGAAGTTAATGGAATACAATATTTGGATGAATCATATGTTGTATATTTATATACTAACAGCCTCTGAGATGGTGGATGTGCTGGTAGTTGTCAGTATAGCATACTAACCCCAGGATGGATTTGAAATTAGACTTGGTTGGAAGGCTTTACTCTTAAACAAATATAGAGGTTTATTAAACAATAGGAAAGAATAATATAAGAAAGAAAATAATTACGCATGACTGTGTGTTTGTTGGTTTGTTTGTTTTTTTGTACAGGAGAGAGGCTTGTAATGAAGGAGAAGGTGACCCTCCCCTTTATGTAAATGTGAACATGTTTAACGGACAGATCATGAACACCTGGATCGACTCTCTTCAGGCATTTTTTCCAGGCCTGCAGGTGTGTTACACTGATTCTCTTTCATTTCTAGCGCGATGGATGCACTGAAATCCCAACTTAGTAAAAGTAAACTTTCACTGACATTTTTGCCCCAAAAATTAAAATGATTCCATTTCTATCCAAAGGAGTAACAGGAGCGTATACATTGTAAATGGGTCCATTTTAATTACACTGAGGATTGGAGATAGTGGTGTAAGAAAAGCTGATTATTGTTATCTTTCTTCTGTTATCTCGTATGCAACAAAATTGCTGACACATTCTGACCAGCACCAACTGTATTCACAGTTCCAAAATTAATCCCCAGACAATGGGTCTTTATTATATCTCAGTGTTTTTCATAGTGAGATTGTGCTGCTGGTTTAAAGTAAATTGTGGTTGGTGATTAGGAGTAGAATCTGGCAACCTTGGATATCTTGTAGGCAGGTCATTTGATTATTATTGGTTTGGTGCACTTGTGGTCTTGGGATCCTCATTTGCATGTGTACCCAGGATGTCTGTAGAGCTGCATGATGTCCCAGTGCATATTTAGGAGTTCAAAAAGGTTCTCACAAGCACGCTTAATTCTTTGTTGATTTTTTTTTTGTTCAGGTTTTAAATGGAGATGTGGAAAACGCCATTTGTCTTCATGCCTTCTACTATGCAATCTGGAGGCGTTTCGGGGCACTGCCGGAAAGATACAACTGGCAGCTGCAGGCTCCAGATGTGCTCTTTTACCCTTTAAGACCTGAGCTAGTTGAATCTACATACCTGTTATATCAGGTACACACACCTGCTTTCATTTTCTCTTTGTTAGATTGTCTGTGTTGCTCTCTGTGGAATTTATTTATGAATGGTAAAAATGGTGGATTTCAGCATTGGAAACAGTGTATGAACTAATTTTTTTCCGAACCTTAAACATGTCATAAGATGAGCAGTGATTTGAACCCAGTCTGCTGAGTCTGTTTGGCCATGTGGAAATAATCTGTCTTTCATTTGCATGTTATATGAATGTGGTACACCCTGTTTCACCACAGATGCAGAACAATCAGACGAAATAAGCCCTAACACTGCACCATTAACACCAGTAAATCAGTTGAAGAGCTACCCTTAACTTTTTATAAGAATACATACATTATATTTAAAGGAAATATACTAATATAATTAAAGTTAAATAATTTTGGGAAAATGTTGGAACAGTTGAGATGTTAGGAAACTAGTAGGAAGCAGCAATCTGTTGTCAGATTAATGTTTTTAGTTGAATTCTGCTGAGGGTGGACAGCCTGGTGATACATGGGATTGCTGTGGATAGAAACCATGGCGATGGCTTTGGATTGCAATTGCCACAAACAGTTTTGCACTAAAGTCTTCATCAGTTAACGGTTAATAACTACTACAAGATAGACTTCATGTTAAAACTAGAGTGAATTTCCTGGTTACACACTTGCACTTTTTGACCATATTGTACACAAGGGAAATGATTTATATTCACATTATTCGGTATCACCCAAATAAGGATGGCTTCCCTTTTGAGTCTGGTTCCTCTCAGAGTTTCTTCCTCATATCATCTCAGGGAGTTTTTTCTTGCTACTGTGGTCTCTGGTTTGCTCATTGGCGATAAATATTAATTTTAAATATATAACCTGCATTTATATATTTTGGTAAAGCTGCTTGAATATAATTGATTTTTTTTTTTTTAACAGGCCACCAAGAATCCTTTCTATTTACATGTCGGCATGGACATACTCCAGAGCCTTGAAAAGAATACCAAAGTCAAGTAAGCGTCAGTGGGATTCTTTATAACGCACAAGCGTGATGATGTGATGCCCTTAAATCTTATCTGGATGATCCAACAGTATGTTTCTTTCTGACTATTCTTTGCAGATGTGGCTATGCCACGCTCCATCATGTTGTAGACAAGTCCAAGGAGGATCGCATGGAGAGTTTCTTTCTCAGTGAGACCTGCAAATACCTGTACCTGGTATGTGCATCTGTTTCTCAATATATTTGTGTCTTTCTTAATCTTAGTTTTAAAGATAAAGTTCGTTGATCTGCATATTTATGTTCATTACCATACACTTACCATTTCATACTTTTAACATCACAGCACATAACCTTTAAAAGTATACGACAGTACCAGACAGGTTTAAAATAACAATATCCACAAATAGATTTCATGTGTTTCTTTTGGCCTTGGAACTAAGGAAGGTAATTTTATAAATGCTTCCCAGTTCCAGAAATTTAGGAAAAGGGGAAATTCTTGATCTTCTTTTCTTCCTGCAACACAAAATGCTGAGACTAAAGTAATTCCAGACACATCAGCACATTTTGTGTTTTTCTGATTATACCTGCCTCCATTCTCAGACACCATAAAAGACTAGTGAATTAGGAATGAGAATTAGGTTCTCAGGTTTAAATCTGGTCTGCAGCCCACATGTCTGCAGCTACTCACTGATTTCTGTTGACTTTCCGCAGCTCTTTGATGAAGACAACCCTCTGCACAAGTCTGGGAGCAAATACATTTTCACAACAGAAGGTCACGTAGTGCCCATAGACCCACGCTTTAGACAGAAAAAGTGGGAGGAACAGGTCCCCAAGTTCACCAAGGATCCTCCAGCCAACATCAGCAATGTAAGAATGCAGTGTGTGAGATGGTTAATGCTGGGATCTGTTTGTTAAACACACCTGCTCACTGGCTGAAGTTTACAACCGTCAGATATCAGCAGTTGGCAATAACAAAGTGTTGTGTACTAGAACAGTCAGGTTTTATGAAGCAGAGCAACAAAGTCTATGTTTTTATTTATTTGTTTGTTGTTGTTTTTAAGCTACAGTAATGAAAATCAAGCTAGTATTATTTTGCAGTTGAGTGTTAAAGCTCTTAGCCAGTTGTTTACTGCTTCTTTGATTTCAGTGAGATAAATCTCAACAAGTTTTTCTCCATGTTTAATGGAATGTTCATAAATCATGAATGGAATGTTCATAATTCCCGAGAGGATCCGTGGAATTTAAAGCAGTTAAACCAGTGTCAAAGCATTCTTGTGAAATGTGCCAAATGTGACTTTTTATATTCATGGAAAAATGCGTGGAAAAATATAAGAAGAAAAATAGCCTAAAAATATTTGCTAGTTCCCTAAAAGGATTTTTTTATTTAACTAAGGTATATTAGGTCCGATTAGACAGATTAGGTAAGACACCCAGAGTTTTATCTAGATCATGGCATGCAGCAGAGAGTCTGTGAGCATTCTTTTGCTGTGTTTGTGAATAATGTTTTGAACTTTATTATCTGTTGTTTTGTTCATTACTTCAGTTCTACATCCAGCTATTAGTGATATAATTTTAAAGAAAAGTATTCATGGCTTAAATCATAAATCACTTTCACAGTGTTGAGTATTGTCTTAATTGCAGATGCGAGGGGGGAAATAATCGTTTCTGTTATTTAAAAAAATATTAAAATATCGCTTATCTTCTCCCAATATCCCTGAGAAAACTTAAACTAAGCACACACATTTATGTTAATAACCATTTGTGATATTTAACGTGAGTTGAAGCACTTGTGAAGAATTTTCTGCTCTTTTATGATTGAGATGATAAGCCTCTCATCGTGTGTCTCTTGTAGTGCGAGCGGATCCCCGAGGAGCGCCGCTTCGGTCTTCCCCTGAAGAGTGTGTACATGAGGCAGATTGACCACATGGTTGGACTTTCGTGACGTCATCAGCTGGAGTTTAGTACAAAATCTCAACCCTCCGGAGAGGTTTAGTAGTGTGGCTATCCAAACTGCGAACTTTTTATTATTGTTATTATTATTTTGTATTATTGTTTGTTTGCACAAGAACCTCATAGGATGCATTTAACAGGTCAGTGATCCAGCACCTTTTCCTTGTGCTGATTGGTTAGTCTGGATCAACATTGATGATGCTGCATTCAGTGCAAGAATCTTTTACAAGGAGTCATTTCAGGGGACGTGACACAAATCAGTACAGTTCCTCAATCATTTTAACACTGTTAATAGTGAATTGGGGTAAAGCTTGACCACAAATTTGGGCTGCATTCCACTCTTCAATACACTTTTGTCCACTTACCAGTTCCCATTCTGTCACCTTTTTTAAGGGTCATTCCAGTAGTTTATCTCAAGTGAAGTTTGATAATGAATGCCCTGGGAGTCTGAGGGATCATCACTCAACATCAGAGTAGACTTCATCTCATCCGTAGTTCTTTTCAAACATACAAAAACTGCTCATCATACTAGTTACAAATATATTCAAATTTTTACATAGATCTGTAAGAAGCTCATCATGTGATGCAGGTTACGCACATCTGACTCATGAGAGGAAGTCTCTGAGAGCGTGATTAAGAACGTTATTCGTAGCACTGTAGCTCTGTAAGATTGTTTCCAACATTTGATTCTGTGTCTTTATTCAGGGTCTGACTGGTGCTCTGAGAGTAGCAGTGTTCTTATTCCATGATTTATAACCAGTATTTCAGTGCCAAATGTTATCGTATGCGACGGACCCTGGACGGTTTTGTGATATTTTGTTGAGCTTCCTCGTGAGTAACCGGTCTTAGCTCGAGCTTCCTGTTCAGAAGTGCTGACAAGCTTGCACCGTGTGCCTTCCAGAAACATGCAATGAATGAAACTGTTTACAGGATCTTCATTCACTCAGCAATACCTTGTTGTTCTGGGCTTTTGCTGATGAATTTTAGCTTGTGTTGTGTTGCAGTGCCACAGCACAGACAAGGTGAACCTTTTTTTTTTTTTCTTCTTCTTTTTTCCTCCTCACTGCAGCCAATTGAGTATCTTTTAACTCTACCCCCATATTATATTTCTTTTGCACTGCTGCTGGTAATCCAGTGACATTATTTTGTTGTATTATTCTTTTCATTTCTTTTTTTTCTTTTTTCTTTTCAGCAATCCCATTTTTTTAATTCTCACTTCTATTCATGATGATGGAATAGCCACGTCATGGCGCGAGTGTGTGCCTTATACAGCTCTGAATCTCTGCATAGTCCTCAGGATCAACTGTTTTTTTGGGGGGTTTTTTTTCTTTCATGATGTATTCATACAATAATATTTGGTATCAAAGACTGACGTGAATGTTGTGTTAAAGACAACTAACGTAGAAAACACGCGGTAACTGGCAAGGTATTTGTAAAGATGTCATGGTTTGTACTGATGTGTGATTTCAGAACAAAAGCCATAAAACAGGATTTTGGGGTTTCTTTAGGGGCTAACCGATCAAAACTTGCTCAGAGAACAACTTTTCTATTGTAGTTCTCTACTGTAGGTGGACTTTTATCTTGATTGATTTTACTTAATGGATTATTTCATTGTCATGATTCCAAGACCATCACCAAATGGTGTGATGGATTACATATGTGAAAATCAGTGTGTGATGTTTCAAATGGAGTTGATTAAATGTGCAATGAGAAGTTTTAAGGACTGTAAGAGTTCCTGAAACTAACATGACACTGAGTTTTATTCATTTCTGAAATGTTATTAATTTAAGAAAGTGTAGGACAATGATTACTTTGTGTATTACATACAGTCTGACCAACTGAAAAATGTATTCTATATCTAATTAATTTTTAGGAAACAGTTTCATTTTTTTTCTTGCCCAGGTACTGCAAATCAATCTTATGAAACATCTCTATTTTGATGGGAGCGTTCTCTTCCACAGTGTTTAATGTCTCCATCCACATGGCATGAGTGTTTACTGAATGGTTTTAATGAGTATGAAAATGAACTAACTTGCATGCTAGGAAGTTCACAGTCACCAGACCTCAAGCCAGTGGAGCCTCCTCAATGAACACCGATAAAAGAAAGATTTTAGACTGAAATATTAGTGCTGAGGGAATAACTTTAGGAAGAATTATGTTCATCCCTTCAGCACAGTTCCGGAGACTTGCAGGATCTGCTCTGATGGTGGCCCAACACCTTGCAAACACCCTTTTATGTTGGGTTTTGCCTTTAATGTGTCAGCCGTCTGTACGTTAAAGAACCAGGAATTGAATTTTGCTGGAATTGAATTATTATTTCTAAAAACTTCAATTAAAGTTTTGAAAACAACATCATTTCATTTGGTTTAATTGTAATTGCATAAGCAAAACTTTTGTTTAAAAATCTTGACTCAACTCTGTGGTTTGTTTTCTATCATATTATTGATGAGACTCAGGGAAATCTTGTGTTGGTCTGCTTATAAGACGACTGTAGTAAAATAAACATATCATTCCAGTACACGTTTGTTTTACATGCTGCAGATTTGTTCTTTTGTAGAGCTATCAGCCTATTGAATGATTTAGGGAAGAAAATCAATGTGGCATCAGTTCTGTAATGATATATATATTTTATATAATATTTATTAATACATTTATCCAGTTATCTATTTGTTTAATCATGTGGCAGCAGAACAATGAATAAAATGATATGGATGCAGGTCAAGAACTTAAATTAATGTTCACATCAAACATCAGAATGAAGAAAAGGTCTGATCTCTGTGACTTTAACTGAGGCATGGTTGTCAGTACCAAGATGGGCTGGTTTGAGGATTTCACACAAAGCAGTCTCTAGAGTTTACACAGAATGGTGCGAAAAACAAAAACATCCTGTGTGTGCAGAGTCTACAGGCCGAAACATGTTGATGAGAGAGATCAGAGGAGAAATTTCCAGACTAGTTTGAGCTGACAGGAAGTCTGTAGTAAGTCAAATAATCACTACATTCGTGGTAAGCAGACAAATATCACAGAACACATAACGCATTAAACGTTGAGGTGGTTGGACTACAACAGCTGAAGACCGCATCAGGTTCTACTTCAGTCATTCTTTTTGTTTTGTTTATATATATATATATATATATATACACACACACACACACACACATTTATTTTTTTGTTTGTTTTCCACCATTTACCATTCTGTGTAAACTCTAGAGATTATTCTCTGTTTTGGAAAAACTCAAACCAGCCTATCGGGTATTAACAACCATGCCGCATCTAAGGTCACAAAGATCAGAGCTTTTCTCTATTTAAATGTGTGTTGTGAACATTACCTACTTGATTTTATGCATTGTGCTGCTGCCATATGATTGGCTGATAAGATAACTGCATGAATGTATAGATGTTCCTAATAAATTTGTAACTTAAACAATGTTAAGTTCTACCTTTTGCTGTTAACGCAGGACACGATTAACATTTATCACCTTACTAACTAATAAGGCTTTGAAAATTTAACGCAAGCCATGTTTGTTTTTTTATAGATTTGCATTTGTTTCGTATTATAGACCTGTAGCTAGACAGGCAGCTAGACGTGTGCAAAAGGAAAGTCATATCGCAAGTTTTGTGTCTACAGAAGCTTTATTGTTTATCCATACATTCCTATGCTCTCATCCAAATTTTTATATATAAAGCCAAATAGGGAAGCCTTGATATCCAGCGCAATGCCTCAGCTCAAACTACACTGTAAGATGAGTTCTTCATGAGCGAAGCTTCATTAGAACTTAATCATTTATATCTGAAGCTCATCCTTGTGCTCAATGGGCAAAATACATAATTGAAAAATGGGAAATATTTAGAAGCCAATAAATATGACCTATGCTGCTTGCCATATATTATATGTAGCTATGTTTATATGTGGATTACTTTTTTTTATTTCAATGAAGTGCATATGCAGGTTTTAAAGAGATACCATGCACCAAAATCAAACACTAAGATACAGAAGACTGCATTTAGTTATAACAGTTGAATCACATAGTCCAAACTCCCATAATCTGCTGAAAGCTAACATTTCAACAGAGCCTTATCACACAGCTGATGAAATGCTGCTTTAATTATATCCCTTTCCGTTAAGACACCATATTGGGACCATGTGACCCTGTGCAGCATCTTTCTATGTTAATCAATTGGCATAAGAAAAGACATTAGCAGCAGTATATATACCAGTTCCTCTTTCTAGGTTCTAGGTGTTTGTGTGAAATTTAGAATACTTCATCATCTTGGAGAAAGAGAAAATATCGGCTCTCTCCACGCCTAGGGAAGAAGAATAAATTTAGATTCGAAGTGTTTCCACAGCTTCCCATCTTACAAGCTTGTAAACGGCACATACAACATGGATCTATAGATCACTGCATGGTGCTCAAAAGTTATCTGAGCAAAGCAGAGTAAGAATTTATATAATTTGCATGGTTAAGTATATTTAAAGATACCTGAATCTATTTACTTTTAAATATTAGTAATAGCATTTAGTACCAGACAGAATCTGTTCACAAATGCACATATTATGTTAGGATATAACAAATAAGGAAATGTGGCATGAAAAAGAAATTGAAAATAGCTGTACAAAGAATGTATTATTTGTGTGGTTTGTTTTTATAGTTAATGATGAATGAAGCTGAATATACTGAATTCTGAAGAAGAAGAAGAAGAAGAAGAGAAGAGACAATAACAAGAATAAACAGCTTTTAGTATATGCTTACAAATTAACATTATTTACACATGACATTAAATAATATACAGTATTAATAAATAATAGAATATTATTTAGACCTGTTACCTAGGTGGGGTCACTCTTAACTATCAAAATCAATTGATTTTCTGGTCTTATGTTTCTAATGTTTTTAACAGTAAACAAAAAAGTATAAAAGTAAACGTTCAGTTTGCTCGATAATAATAATTGCTGCTTATAAATGTATTTAAAAATAAAATATAATAACATTATAAATGATCGATTTTGTAACAAATCATTAGATTATAAACAAAGAAATAAACAAAAAAAACAACTGTTTTTATTTTGATGGCTAAGATTCATACACCTAGCAGGTTTAAATTAAATTAAATTAAATTAAATTAAATTAAATTAAATTAAATTAAATTAAATTAAATTAAATTAAATTAAATTAAATTAAATTAAATTAAATTAAGATTTGAATATTTATTAATACTGTATATTATTTCATGTGATGTACTTTAAAAATGTTAATTTGTAAACAGATATTATTTTGTCCTATTATTGTTATTATTATTATTATTCAGTATATCCAAGTATCATTAAATATAAAAGCAACCAAACCACACAAATAATACATTTTTATACATCTATTTTAAATTTCCTTTTCAGCCACATTGCTTTATTGGTTATATCCTAACAGCTGGAGTTTAGAAGCATCTTACCTTCTCTCCAGAGTGGATGTGTTTAAAAGAGACCACAGTCCTTGAGGTTTTCTTTGATGATAATGTCTGTCACGGCATCGAACACAAACTTGACGTTCTCGGTGTCTGTAGCACAAGTCATGTGCGAGTAGATTTCTTTGACGTCTCGCCGCATGTTCAGGTCCAAGAACTGCACCTTGATGTAGTTACCAGCGTCTTCATACGTGTTTGGTCCTGAACAGAAATACAATTTTAAAACACGTTGGAATTTAAGAACACATTAAGATGTACAGCCCACATCTGTGTTAAGCCTGCTATCAGATTAAATGATTTATTAGAAGATGCTACATCATTAGAGAAGGTGAAACAAGATACTTGAAGGATCCTCAATCTTTATTCATCTTAGCAAGTAGTTTTTGGTCAGTGTTTCTACATCTGCATTCCCAATACAACTTAATTAAGCTGAATGCACCATTTATGAGAATGCTAAAAGCAGGAATTATTCAGTTAAAGCACAAATCTCCATCATCTAGAAGATCTACAAGATTGAGAAATTGAGTATTTTCTGGAATTACCGTCATATTCAGGGAAGCACATGCTTAAATGGGCCTTCTTGATCTTCTCAAGGAAGACATCTTTCTTGTTGAGGAAGAGTACGATGGAAGTAGTAGCGAAGTAGCGGTGGTTGCAGATACTGTTGAACAAGTGGAGACTCTCGTGCATTCGGTTCTTTAAAAGACAAAACAGAAAGAGTGGAATTGTTTTCCTAACACCAAGACGTTCCAGCAGATCAGATATCAGATCACAATCTCAGAAGCTTTTCAGTTTGGCGCCACATAATCTCACCACTTCGTCATCCTCCACCAGCACCATGTCATAAGCACTCAGAGCAGCGATGAAGATGATGCAGGTAACACCTTCAAAGCAATGGATCCATTTCTTTCTCTCAGAGCGCTGGCCTCCTACGTCAAACATCCTGAGAGGATATAAAGTTTATGGCGATGTCAATTATTTCTTCTCAATAGTCTTATAAAGCTATTCAGTTATGTCTAGTGTAATCGTTGCTAATAAAAAACATTAACATAATGCAAACCAAACCATGTTAACTCCATTGTTAGCATGGTTAGAAGCAAAACTGATACTGTTTTGTTAGCTCATACCTGAAATTGAGGTCCTTGAAGGAAAACTGGGTTTCTATGATACCAGTTGTCTTAACTCGAGACCGTAGTACATCCTGCTCAGTGGGGACATAGCCAGGCTGGATCAATCTCTCCAAATCATTTAAATAGCTAAATGACAAAGGAGGGTTTATTGTTTTTATGCTACTGCTAACCAATTTTTGGAGACATTTGCTACTGAACCAATCAAAGTGGCCAAAATTATGTGCACCTGATCATCACACCATATTCTCTACATTGGTGCAAAAGTACACAATTGTGTAGAATGTCTTATTATGCTGTGGCATAAAGATTTCCCCTCACAGGAGCTAAGACGCCCAAACATGTTCCCAATGCCCCTGTGCACAAAACGAGCCCCATGAAGACATGGTTTGGCAAGATTCGAGTTGAAGAACTTGTGTGTCCAGCACAGAGCTCTGACCTCAACCCCACTAAACACCTTTGTGCTGCATAAACTGGAACACTGACACTACACCAGGTCTCCTCACCTGACATCAGTGCCTGGACTCTCTAACTCTCCTGAGGCTGAGTGAACAAAATCCCCACAGCCACTCTCCAAAATCTAGTGAAAGGCCTTCCCAGAAGAGTGGAGGTGATTATAACAGTAAATTGGAACTAAATCTGGAAAGATCCATTCAAAAAGCATATAAAGGCGTGATGGTTATGTGTCCATAACTTTTGGCTATATAGTGTATGCTTGAGAGACTTTTTGTTTATTAATTTACAAGATAGACATATTGGAACATACTATCCAGCTGAGTCATTGAGTTGGTATTCTGAAGCTCTATCAAAGCATGCTTGGATGCCAGTGTCTTTCCACAACTGCAGGATAATATCAGACAGCTCCTTGGGCATGGTGCCCTCTTCAATAGTGTCAGCTAAGTGCATCAGCTTCCTGGCATTATCCTGTAAAACAAAACCCATACACACAAAGCTGGCAAAGCAGTATACAGTCATAAGGATATTCAGCATGCTGTATGTATTATCTCAGATGGCTTTAATCATAATGAGATGACATTCAGACACATCATTTCCAGTACCTGCTGGGCAGCATCTCCATAGCCAATGTTGAGCGTGTTCATAGCTTTTACAATAGCCATGATCGACTGCAAGGTGTTGCTGTAGATGATAGTAATAAACTCCAGGCACTCTTCTAGCGAGTAACCATCTTTGTGGATAATTCTGTAGTAGAAACAGACGCATGTATTATGTAAAATGATTAAATGTGTGATTATTTTACAACAGTGTGGAAAAATGATGAATAAAAAAAAATTCTAGCCAAGTGTCATTTTCCTTAACACTTACTTCATCTGTTTGACAATTGTGCTTTTCCCTGACTCTCCAGCACCTGTAAACAGGTAACAGAAATCAGTGAAGGCATTCGAGAGTGAAGACATTTCATGACAGATTCAATGATGTCATGAGAGAGAGAGAGACAGAGAGATAGAGATCCGTCAAATACACTAAGCATGTCTCAGGGCTTTTTCATTCCTTAATGTTCCCTGGTTTATGTTGAAAGACAATGTTCCTCACACTGGAAGTCATTTTATAAAGTTCATAATAATGTTTATTTAATAAACTATACTTTTACACAGAAAGGTATCTTTTGCAAGCAGTGAATTTATATCATTCATGTCTGTAGCTTCCTCTGGTGTCTGTGATTTTTTACCCCATCAATATTAATAAAAGAAAAATCTGGGATATTATTGGTGCTATCATTTTTGGAATCCATCCAATCTCCTTCCTTCTCATCTACAGTACATCTCTAACAGGACTACAATAAGAAGCTTGAGGATCATTACTTTAACACTAAGCCTCTCAAAGCTGATGTGCACAAGAACTCCTAGAGTTTCTTATCCCTGACCCAGATCCAACACAAAGTCAAACTCAATGTAGTTCTGAAATATACTGAAAAAATAATGGTAAGGCTGTCCTGAGACATTTTTAAGATGGATTCTCCAATAAAGCCCAATATAATATACATCATAAATTTTTT
Source organism: Hemibagrus wyckioides (assembly GCF_019097595.1). Classification (NCBI taxonomy): domain Eukaryota; kingdom Metazoa; phylum Chordata; class Actinopteri; order Siluriformes; family Bagridae; genus Hemibagrus; species Hemibagrus wyckioides. The sequence goes on along the minus strand of NC_080720.1, from coordinate 21,436,281 downwards.
ATATTTGATAAAGTCTTACTGTTTTAACAATAACCAGTGGAAATATCCGAACACATCAAGTTTACAGAATGTTTCAATATCATTCAACAGTATAATCTTTACATCTATCAGTGTCTGTATCTCCCTAAACTCGGGCTGTTGCTGTTCTATGCCCATGCATTTCAGCTCAGTGATCTTTACCTAGTAACAGCAGTTTGACAGTCCTGGCATCCTTGTCAGCATCTTCCTTCAGCTTCTTCTCTAGCTCACGGGAGTGTTTTTCCTCAGCGCTTGCCCCAGCCCCCATGTTCACTAAAAAGTTAGTGTGAATGCAGAACCACTAACTTGCCACTGAGGCCCACCGAGTGCGGACAACTACGCAGTTCTCACCTACACTGGCTGCCACTCTATAGTGAGTTGACCAGTTGTTTCAAGTCTTAGAGGGATTTTGGATTTTGGGGATGTGGTTGACCACCTGGGGAAGATGGCCAATAAGGAACAAGGACAGAGACACACTGGGTGGGGGATTGACACCAGGTCACCTGAGATTTAGGTAGAATATGATGTGGTCAGCGAAAGGTGCTAATCTGAATACTGTCTTCTCGGGCACATCAAGGCTAGTTGAGGACAGGCTAGGAGATATATGCCTATACATACTACATGTTTGTAGGTCTTAGTAACAGTGTTCATAGAAATGTTGATTCCTTGATGGAGCATATTTGAGAAACAATGATGAAGTCTAACATAACATGTCATTGTGTAATTTAATCAGCCGTATAAAGATGTACCAAAAGTAGTAATTTATTCTATCTATCTATCTATCTATCTATCTATCTATCTATCTATCTATCTATCTATCTATCTATCTATCTATCTATCTATCTATCTATCTGATTAAAAAATATCGATATTATTTACATAAAATAAGAATCAGTTTAGGCATTATAAAAACAGAAATAAAGGTTATTAAAAAGGTCTAACTTTAACTATGCCATTAAAGTTAAAGTTAAACTTTAACAGGTTTTTATCACAGACTACTTTCACAACTTCAGATTGGCCTTAATCTAAGAGTGTGCGTGGTGTGTGTGTGTGTGTGTGTGTGTGAGAGAGAGAGAGAGAGAGAGAGAGAGGTGGATATTAGCACAGCTATTTCTTTTATTTACAATAAAATTCAGCTACTTCCTTCCTAGTCATTTCAAGCATATGTTAATTATATATATACCATTGTTCAGGAATAAAATATCTGATTGCAAGACAGTGACAATGAAAGCCTTCTATTTAATAAATCTCTATATATGAATTCACCCTTTTTAAGATCCTGCTGTCTTTCTATAACTAAAAGGCCTGTGAGAATCTGTACAGCTTTCTTTTCACTTGTCAATTATTTCACTGTTTAACTGCCATCACAGTGAAGATTCAATGCCAGTGCATGTCCCTGCCATACAAAATTCCCTGAAGCAATCTGGCTTTTGAAAAGCTGCTTCTAACTTGTGCAGTCATTTTTCCTCTGATATGTTTATTCACTTATTTTGCTTTGTTTATACTATGAAACTACATCGAGACCAAAACTTGCCTAAAACTTCAGGCAAAGCTTTAAATGACATGCTTTACCGAAAGCTTTATATAACATGTTTATACATATGTCCTTGTTTCCGTATTTGCTTTTCTTGATTCTGTGAGTGTATACTTACACTATATCCATTCGTGGTATTTGTTTTATTTGACCACAGTACTGTTTCATTTTCTACAAACTGAAACTACTGTAAGATCCCAGTGTTTGTGTTTGTATACTTACACATTTTTTAATGACATTTAACACTGCAACAGCAGTGGATGTATTTGGTTATTTGGTAGAGAGACTGCTCGAATATTTTAAACAAAGAAGGTAAGATCAGGATCAATTTCAGCCTTAAGTAGTTTATCAAAAGTTAAATAGGTTTCTGTGATTTTGGTCATTTGCTAATAAACAAAAAAAGTGGTAGTGATTTGGTGATTCTCCTTACTTCTGGGATCCACACAAATTAGATTGAATGTATATTGCATTTGCAGCCTTTCAAAGCCTTATGAGGTCTGGTACTGCATGGTTTACTACAGTTACTATCTTTGAACCATGTGTTTTAGGTGTTTGCACTCTGGCTTGCTCTGGCCTCCAAGAACTAATAGTGAAAACCAGCAGGTGGAGTTTTCCATATCCTGTATACAGTTGTATGACAGAAAAAAACGGCTGTAAAGTGTTATGCTGTAAGGCACGTTTGGCTGATGTGTTTCAAGCCCACTTGTCTTCTTAAGTGAAAATTCCCAATGAAAAACAATGAGCACAATAGTTACTTATTATTTATTACATATTTATATCTACCCTTGACAAATCAGTATGTAAATCATGTATAAATATAAATACATATATACACTATCATGGTGGCACATAAGCTAGCATTAGGAGGAGGAGGCAACCTGGAGGCATAGCACCAAGGTTCTTTCTTCACTATTGAGCTTGGTTTACTGTTCTCTGGGTTCTCCATTTTCCTTCCAACTCCCAGAAACATGGCATTAAATGTCCTCTAAGTGTAAATGATCAAAAAAACATGCTCTCTCTTTCTCTCTCTCTCTCTCTCTCTCTCTCTCTCAGAAGGAGAAAATGTCAGCATCTTTTGAACTGACAGAACATTAAAGATAAAAGACCAGACTATGTTTTTCACGTCAGTCCCCCCCCCTCACTGTAGTCATCAACAAGGCATTTCTACCTATATAACTGCTGCTGGCTGGATGTTTTCACACCATTCTGTGTAAACTCTGTAGACTGTTGTGTGTGAAAATCCCTGGAGATTTGCAAAAAAACTCAAACTGGCCCATCTGGCACCACACCAGCAACCATGACACAATGTTTTTTTCTCCCTTTACTCAAATATTTGATGTCTGACCAGTACCTGCATAATTTTATACACCACATTGGCTGAATGAAAAACTGCATATATAAGCAGGTGTTTCTACTGAAGTTGCTAGTGAAGTGTGTGTGTGTGTGTTTGTGTGTGTGTTTGTGTGTGTGTTTACGACATTGGCCACCTTATAGTATACAGTACATGCAGCTCTCTTTCTTCCTCTTTTCCTCCTTCCCAAACCACATTCCATTCATGCTTGTAGGAAGAACTTTATTGCACTGAAAGCTACAGCCTTAGGACATCCTGGAGCTAGTAAATCGCAGGTTTACAGAATAAACGAATGTGGGACATGTTTAAGTCACTTAGTATCGCTCATAGTGGGGAATAGTGAGTGGAGGTGAAGATTACGCAATCTCGGCATTACTTCCTTATGAAGCTTAGTAAAGGCGTGGGCCAGTCAATGAGTGTTTTCGAAAAACGCGGACGAGTGAAGAAGCCTTTACAGCACACGTACAGCCTCTTTGCGGAGTTTGCGGACATTTATCGGGCAACTAATCTGACTGATATTACTTCTTTATGTGGAATATTATTGAAACCGCTACGCGAAAGCCAGCGGATGTTGTCCTTACAAACTGACTGAGGGTTTTTTTTGTCTCACGAGCTGTCATAGGTGCTCTACAGGTAAGTCAGACTTTGATTTCAAACTACAAATATTTATTTTATTTATACTCTTATTCATCACGTAACTCGTGTTTAACCATAATAACACAACTGACACAAATCAGATCAGGGAGAACTCGACTGTTTGTTTTATTTAGATTAGGGTTATAGTGTACATTAGTGATGTGTCGAATGAGTCGGCTCTTTAAAGTGGCTCTTTCAGCTGAACGTTAAGAGTCGAGTCACATACATGAGCCCCATCCCCCCCCCCCCTTCTTATTTATATTGTAGATGTAGGCCATGGCGTTTTCCTGGGAGTGTAGTATCATTAAAATGCTTTCACAGAAACAATCTGTGTGATATACAATGTTTGAGCTATTTATTATTGTGACTCATTTATTACTGTAACTCATTCATCTTTAGTAAGTGCTTCACCCCGGTCAGGGTCGCGGTGTCGTTTGGTTATAAGATTCACTAAACTTACGATTCAAATCAGCGTATAAGCTTCGTCAATGTTTATTTTAAGACATATTTTTCCTACGTCACAATTTCTTCGAAAAAACTCGCTCGGGAGCACTCCGCAAACTTTGACCACTTCTGGACAAAATGGCATCGGGGTTTGGGAGTCGGTTCTTATTGGTGAAATGAACCGAATAATTTGAGTCACGGAGAATTCCAATCACCAGGCTACGTAAGCTTCAGGTAGGCCAAATTCCCACAGAGAGGCTAGTAACCGGTTTAGGCCGGTTAGTGAAACTCTTGTTAAATTGTAGTCGCTATGAAATACAATCATCTTGGAGCAATATGTTTTATATATTTTAGAACGATTTATTCATTAATATTTTGTCATTTCAAATATCATAAAAAATAACACTAATATTCATTAAAAACGAAATGTTTTCATTTTCTATTGACCTTGTAACCAAACAAACGTCCTACAAATAAACAGTCCTTCAGGAAGACAAACTCATACATGCATCGAACTAGTTTAATATGTACAATTTTTCAAATCTTGGCAACCATATATGTGATACAGAAGCAGTAAACAGAAAAGAAGACAGGTAGACAGGTTGAAAAAACGTCACCAAAAACTTGGTGGAAAAAAAACAACCAGATTATGTCAGAAAAAAATCAACACAATGAAATAATGGTATTGAGAAACATGGTGTTTGAGAAAGAAGCTAACATCTCAACTCAGCTCAACTCAACAGACCTGCTGGTTTCACATTGAATGTGTGCATTATATATTAGATTACACTGTTAAGTTTCCACTAAGCAGACTATTGGCAGACTCTATTGGCTTTACAGTAGACTGTTTCTTGATGGTGGTAATCTGGTCACATTTAATGCGGAAAAGACATCGGCTGAAAGGCAGTGAGAAAAAAAAACAATACATACTTTAAGACATTGACCTCAAAATTCCTACTATATCTATTTAGTAGATAGTCTGTTTACTTACTATGTTTATTCAGCTGACTCTAATATTAATAATATACCTTGACATTGTTATATATAGCCAGATAAGACAAAGTCAAATAAATGCTTAACTGGAGCATCTGTCTACAAGAGACAAATGAACTAAATCATTATAATTAAATGTACACAGAAAATGAACTCCAGCATGTCAGATTTTGATCATGTGATTGGATACTCTAACAAGCCTATGTGAACATGTCAAGCATTATTATCTAATGCCTTTAATTAGATGTGTCTCTAGTAGAAGCAATACAAGATTGGCAAGATTAGCAACAAACTAACCTAACGAGCTACTTCTAATAATAACGATAATGATAGTGTATTTAGTTCAGACAAGGTTAGTGAACTTAAAAATAAACATTACAAGCAAAGCTACATTAGAGTTGTTTCTGTCTGGCATATTGTGTTTTGACCAGGTCAAACTCCACATGTGCATGACTGTCTAAATACATACAGGCATTGTAGCATCGAAGGTTGTAAGGTGTTTTTTCTTTAGGAAATGTTTGCCTGATTGATGTACACTGTATGATTCACCATTTAAACTTATTTTAATTTCATGGTTTGTTTAATAAATGTTATTCATATTCAGCTGCAGGTCTTGCTTTAATGATCAATTAATACGAATTAAGAATTTGATTTAACAGTTGTTGACAACTGGCATTAATGATGAATGTAATTTTACTGTAATAGAACCACTCTTTGAAAAACAACAAATACATCAAATTTAATGTTTAATGTAGAAAATATGACATTCTTATTTATCAGATACACCGATCAGCCATAACATTATGAAGTGAAAAACACTGATTGTTTCCTCATCTGTTAGTTGGTGGGAAATATTAGGCAGCAAGTGAACATTCTGTCCTAAAAGTTGTTAGAAGCAGGAAAAATGGGCAAGCGTAAGGATTTGAGCAAGTTTGACAAGGGCCAAATCGTAGACAACTGGATCAGAGCATCTCCAAAATGTATTTATCAAAAGTGGTCCAAGGAAGGAACAGTGGTGAACTTGCAGTAGGGTCATGGGTGGCCAAGGCTCACTGATGCACGTGGCGAGGCTGGCCCTTGTGATACAAATTAACAGATGAGCTACTTTTGCTCAAATTGCTGAAGCAGTGAATGCTGGTTCTGATAGAAAGGTGTCAGAATACACAGTGCATCACAGTTTGTAGCGTATGTTGCTGCATAGTCGGCAGACCAGTCAGGGTGCCCATGCTGACCCATGTGCACTGCTGAAAGCACCAACAATGGGCATGTGAGCATCAGAACTGGACCACAGAGCAATGGAAGAAGGTGGCCTGGTTTGATGAACAGAACAATGAGTTTGAGGTGTTGAACAAATTACCCAGACCTCAATCCAATCAAGCATCTGTGGGATGTGCTGAACAAATAAGCCCAATCCATGGGACCCATCTTGCAACTCAGAGGACTTAAAGGTAACATCTTGGTGCCAGATACCACAGCACACCTTCAGAGATCTAGTGGAGTCCATGCTTCAATACAGCAGGACTGTTTTGGCAGCAAAAGGGGGACCAACACAATGTTAGGCAGGTGGTCATAATGTTATAACTGATCGGTGTAATTGTATAATAGATCATTCTAAAACAGGTAGATGAAATTCACTTACAACATTTTGTCCAGCAAAATGTTAAATGTGAAATTAATAAAAATAAAAGGCATACTCACAAATTGCATTTTGTTAAGACATTGGTTTACATTATTATAAGAATTTATATATATTATTATTATATATTATATAATATATATTATATATTATTTATATATACATAACTAGTAACAGAAATACGTGGTGGCATTGTTCATGCCAAAGCTGTGTTCACATATACAGCACTTTTATCACCAGTCACTGTACTTTAAAGTCACTGTAGGTATTTCTGCTACTGGTTGCCGTAGTATAACTGTTTATCAGTGGGTGGTGCAACTTTTCTTTTATGTATGTAAAATTCACCAGTGTATATACACTCTGTACAGTCTTTACTTCCATTGAAGTCGCACCAAGTCACCAAGTCACTCCATATTTGCATAAAGTTTAACGTTTCTTAACTTTGCCTCATAGCTGGACATGTCCACATCTTGTGGCCAATGGTCACTGTCACTCATGTCGCTGGATATCACTAGCTCTCATTGAAAATCAATCTTCAGCCACTTTGTTACTTCGAGTCTTTATACATAGTGTAACAGCATTAGGTAGTTATTATTTATTTATTTATTTATTTATTTATTTATTTATTTTTAATGTCAGTCAAATTTTTAATGACTTAAAAAGCACAAATGCTTAGCCCAAATTGATCACACATATCACATATATCAAAATATCAAAAATATAAATTTTTAGGTCACAGGACACTTTGTATGTGACCATTTGTATGTGAAAATAAGAAAAAACATGCATTTAATATTTAAAGTAAATAGGGAGATTGAGCCAAAAAGTAAAGAAATGTGCGCTTTAGAGTAGCACATTAAAATATGCATTGTGTCTTTGTAACGTAGAAACGTGATAATAGTGTTTGTTCAGTGGCATTTCTGACTTTCTTAATTTCAGAAATTGTGGTGACCTGCGATTGCAAGTCTTATAAAATAATGAAACAAAAACATGTACTACGTGACTTGTATTTCCTTCCACTGACTTTGTCCTACTGTTTTATTCATAGAACCTATGATGATCAAGAGGATTTGAGGAACAGTGACTGTTGTTTTCCTTAGGCTGCACAAAGGAGAGCAGACACAGAGATGCTATTCAGGGCTTGGGCATTCTTAGCATGCGTCTGGCTCCAGATTCATGTGACCTCGAATGCTGAAACCTGTCCTGTAGACCAACAGAAAGTTGTTGATTTTACTGTGCCATATTCCTCACGTCATTTCCAAACCACGAAGCCCATCCAGAACATTGCAGTGTACCAAGATTTGTCGGAGATATATATAGCCTCAGAGAACGTCATCGAGGCCCTGAACAACAATCTTGAGAAGATATGGGAGTTACGCACTGGGCCTGTTGGCAATCCAGATTGTCAAACATGTCACTGTGGCATCGAGGCTGATCCAAATGCGTCAACGGACACAGACAATCAAGTTCTGCTTTTGGACCCTAATCCATTTTTGCCGTTCCTGTACATATGTGGGAGTAATCAGTACGGGATCTGTACTTTTGTTGAACTTGAAAAAGACGTAAAACCATCTGAAGTCAAATGTCTTTTCAATCAAGAAAGTAACTCACCCACAAATTGTCGGGATTGCATTGCTAGTCCTCTAGGCACAAAAGTCAGCATTGTAGAAGAAGGTCAGACCTCTTACTTCTATGTGGCTGCCACTATAAACAGCACAATTGCAAAAGATTATGGCAGACGTTCTATTTCAATGCGCCGTCTGCTTGCCACAGAAGATGGATTTGATGCAGACATCAAAGGCCTGACAGTACTTCCTATGTTCCAGGATCCCTACCCTATTGAATATATTTATACATTCTCCACACAGCAGTATACATACTTTCTGTCTGTCCAGAGAGCGAACCCTTTAGACAAAACGTCTGATCTTCAAACTCATCTAGGTCGGCTGCCAAACCAGGATAGCGAGGCCTGGATGTATAGAGAGGTCATCTTAGAGTGCCACTTCAGGCCCAAGCGGAAAAGGAGGAGCTCTGAGAACGTTGTGTACAATGTAGCCCAAGCAGCTCATTTCAGCATAGCAGAGAAGGACCTGGCAAATGAACTAGGCCTGGATGAGAAACAGAACAGCGTTTTGTACATAGTATTTACTATTACCGATAAAGACAGAAATCCTACTGGAAAGTCTGCCCTTTGCGCATTTCCTATAGTGACTATAAACCTAGCCATCAAAAAAGGTATGGATACGTGCTGCAGCAATAACACCGGACGACTCTCCCGGGGCTTGTATCACTTCCAGCCGAGCGCTAGCTGTCCTGGTGAGGTAAATGGATCTCTTGACCACTTATTCATTAGACAATGTATATGTTTTTTTTAACAGACTTTGCAGCTGCCATATAGGTTGCCACATTCTGATATTCTACTTGACTTTATAGTCATTTGCTCAGACCTGGAAAAAAGAAGAGTAATATTGCCACTTGGATATGTGAGAAGATAAAATTATGGCCAGTTCCAGGAAATTACTCATTTTATTATTTGTTAAAGTGATGTGCGCCTGTGCATCATTGTGTCATAAAATACCAAACCTTCCCACAATTCAAGATTTTATATTAAATGTATCCAGTCAGATTTTTTAGATCATTGCTTACAGACCCAGACACAAGGTTGCTTTATGAATGTACTAATATTTGAATGTGGTGTCAAGCGCAAGGCATCACACCTGCTGATAACAATATATGGCTCCTGGGATTCCATACAACATGCTAATCTTGAGGTCACAAAAATCCAACAAACATACAGGAAAAATATATGTTAAAATATATATATAAAATATATAACTGCATCTGGAAATTGATGAAATAATTCATTTGAATTTGTTCATTTTTTGTTTCAAAATTGAAAGTATGTATTCAGAGACTGTCTTAGAAAACAGAAGTGCTTAAGTAGAGGTCTATTAGGCTAACATGCCGTTTTAGGATTTTTACCTCTTAAGCATAGGGCTGCAACAATTAGACAGCTGATCAACATGGATTTTTATAGGATGCATGGATGTTTACATAAGCAGCACTAAAACATGTTACAACATGCTGTAATGTTAGAACATAGAAAGCTTTATATCTGGATAGATTGTATTGAAGAGGTTTGGAGTGCTATAACATAACCCTTAGGAAAGTGGCTTGAAAAATCTGATACAGTTTGGTCAAAGTAGTTTGGTAGTTTGGTCAATGTGCTGGTTTTTTTTTGCTTGGTAAGATTAATGGTAAGGGAATGGAGGCTCAGGGATTTAGTACCATATAGATGAAAAGATAAAATAATGATAAACACAATTTGTTGAAATCTTTTCATTTTAAGTATCAGTGGACAGATTTTCATTTTGTTAGATTCTATCTGTGATTTGTGTGTTTTTGGAATAATGTTAATAATCTGAATAATAATAAGCTCAAACATACTAGATTATGAAAATAATAATTTGTTACAGTCATACTTAAGATTATAGAAATCAGATTTGTAGCTGGGTTTTTGTTTTACTAGACCCATGCTGTTGATTAAGTTACATTTTTAAAGATTTATTCTTGTAATGATTATACAGTTGTATTAGCTATGTAACTTTTTTAAGATTCAAGATTCAAGAAGCTTTATTGTCATTTCAACCACATATAGCTGACGCAGTACATAGTGAAATGAAACAACGTTTCTCCAGGACCTGGTGCTACATAAACATACAACAACAAAGAGTTCAACACAAAACAACACCACAGAGCTAGGACAGAAGTTTGTCTTAGCCACGTAAAGTGCACATTGTGCAGCTAGGTGCAAACAGAGCATAGACAAGACAGTGCAAAAGACAATAACTACAAGAAAGACGTGCCGAAAAAGAAAGAAAAGAACATGTGTAATGGAATGTAAGTGAAATAAAATAAGATAAAATGAAATGATGTAAAAAAATATTGTGCAAAAGTACAACAGCAGCGGTTGAGAGCAAATAGAAATAAACATAAATATAACTATAGCAGCGGATGACAGGTAGAGGTAGTGCAATAAGTAATGAACAATATAAATTATGTGTGTGCGTGTGTGATTCTACTAAATAAAAATCTGTGCTGCAATGTGATATGGAAATCAGTACCTATACTTAAATGATACCTATATCAATACCTATAGTGCATATTTAACACATTATTCATGTCCAGCTGCTGATGTTTGACAAGTAAGCAGAACAATGTGTTTTCTGCCTAATAAGCAATTCTAGTGATATTGTGTACTTCCTGTGAATGCTACTGCAAGCACATTGGGTCAGGACACTGGACTGCTATTCTAGCCCTGACTCTTACACAACATAAATGATAGCACTAACTTTAACTAAGAAGCAAATATAAAAATAACAAAAGGAAAATAAATGAGAAGTAAAATTATAGATACAAAACCACATTCACAGCAAGGTATGTAAAACAACATCTGGATACACATCAGCCATAACATTACAGCCACTGACCAGTGAAGTGAATAACACTGATTATTGATATTTTGTTAAAGTGGCAACTGTCATGGGGTGGACACTGTTCTGCTGGGAAACCTTGAGTCCTGGCATTCATGTAGTTCTTACTTTGACAAATACCACATACCTAAACATTGTTGCAGACCAATTTATGGTTACAGTATTCCCTAATAACAGCAGCCTCTTTCTGCAGTGTAATGCATCTTGCCACAGTGCAAAAATGGTTCAGGAACATGACAAAGGTGTTCACTTAGCCTCCAAATTCCCCAGATCTCAATCCAATTCAGTGCCAGATATCACAGTGCACCTTCAGAGGTCTTGTGGAGTTCTTTCTTGAGTTCATTCTTTGATAGGTTAGAGCTGTTTTGGTGGCACAGGGGGGAACTAGACTATATTAGGCAGGTGGTTTTAATGTTATGGCTGATCGTTGTATAGTGCACAGCCATAAATGATTTTAATGTAATACAACAACCTCTAAAATAAATGATATAGTCATGCGTTATATCCATTCTGTCCTAACCTTATTAGGTTCAGGAGTTGAAAAGTAGCCATCTGGCATCTGCAAACTTCCTGTTACAAAGTTGCTTCATCCTGTTTTAGTGGCTACTATCCAGTTGGCTTAAATGCAAAATTTATAAATGCTTTTAATCCCAGGACTTTTGCTTGCTTTTCCTCCATTTCTGTAAATCTTTTCAAAACATTAGAAACTGTTATTGTTCAGTTGGGACATATTGTAGTGAGCAAAAATGCATTGAGTTGTAAGTAATTTTGTAAGCCAATCTTATCTTTTCTTTTATTTGTCGTTTTCTCTCTCAGTAAAAATTAAGGCCTTTTATTAGTTCAATTGTATCATTTGTGGAGGAACTGTTGTCATTTTGGGAAGCTGTGCAAGTATTTAGTGCTGTATAATCATCATCAGTTCTCATACTTTAGGGAATAGGCAAGGCTATTGGCTGCAAGTATTTCTTCAGCAAAATAATATTTAATATGTTTTAAAGTAAAACTGTTAGGTTTGTGGGGGTGATGCCATTTTTTTTAATTGTGTGTTCCATGTTTCCCTGTAGGGAGAGAACAGACAGGTGTGTGAAGCTATGCCCACCATGGTAGCTGCTCCTCACTGTAGAGAAAACTTCTTCAGTGTCCAGATAACAGACATGTTCACCTCCATTTTGGTTACCACTATTGGTAGTGACACTATAGCTCACATGGGCACTGAACGTGGAAGACTGCTACAGGTGACCACACAATCTGAAGTGAATAGTCTATTGATTTAAGGTTTTATACCTTTGTGAATTGATACTAAGTGTACTCATTTTTGACACAGATCATTCTGTCAAAGTCAAGCCCTGTAGTGTTTGCCAACTACTCTCTTGTGGATGAGGAAGAGAGAGTGTCCCGCATTGCCGCAGTGCAGTCTGAGGATTCTTTGCTCTTTGTGGTTGGAAACAAGGTTCAAAGATTCTCTCTTTCTCTCTCTCCTCTTTCTCTCTCTCTCTCTCTCTCTCTCTCTCTCTGTCTGTCTCATAATACTCATAATACTAAGGTCATGCTGTGTTTTGCTCTCTTTGTCTGTCTCTTCCTCTCTCTTTTGCATACTTATTGTTGTGGACTCTGACTGATTAAACAGGATTTGAAAGTAATTTGTAAGTAATTTGACTAACTTGCAAGCAAGCATCAGAGAAAAGTGACTAAGCTTTAAATATGTACAATATCTAGGTGACTAACATTTCTGTAAAAGTCAAGTTGCCATATTTGTTTCGCTTTATTTGTAAACCTCTTTTTAGTTTCTGCTGTCATTTCTCCCCTATTCTCCAACTCTTTCGTCCAACCACAACTATTATGTAGTTGTCATGTATGAAGATGTATGTAAGTGTTTGTCTCTATTGTGTGTCTTTAGATTGTGGCCGTGTCTCCTAAAGGACCAGGCTGCAAACATCTGCTGACTTGTTCAAAGTGTGTGCAGGCCCCTCGCTTTATGGGCTGTGGATGGTGTGATGGGGTCTGCTCAAAAATGACTGAATGCCAGGGCAAGTGGCGTAATAACTCTTGCCCTCCAATTATCACCAAGGTGATTCACAATTCTCAAATGACTTGAAACAGCTCTGTGTGAATGTGTTGCTATATATTGTGAATGTTAGGAGGAAATGGTTTCTAACCTTATTGAACAGATGTTTAAATTGTAATGTTGCAGTGGAAACTAATGACTCAAATTCAGCGTCTGTTTAGATTTGGAAAAACATGCAAGAGGCCTGTCAAAACAACCAGGTTGTTGATTTAGTCATGTTAATGTAATGCACTCATTGCTCTTCCATGAGCAGGTCATACACCCACAAAGAAATAAAACACTTTAACTTAGACAAACTGCGATAGACTGGCATCCTGTCCAGGGTGTACCTTGCCTGGTGTGCTGAGTTTCCTGGGATAGGCTTCATGTTCCCTGTGACCCGGGAGGATAAGCGGTGTAGAGACTGCATTGATGGATGGAAAATAAATAAATCCATACATAAAGTATCCATGCTGTTAATACATGGTCCATAGTGGGATAGGTAGTGATTCTTAGAATTAAATCCACTTCTACTGGTATATTTAACAATGGTAAATGCAAACAAATTTTAAGTTTAAACTCAAAGAAAGATTGTCTTTAATCAGGAAGTAAGTTGAAAAGTTCTGTTCCTGTAACTTCTATTATTATATCATCACACAAATAGATAAAAACCAGACACTTAAAATGCATTAGAGGAATGCCAGACAATTCAGACCAGTGGAAACGAAGCACTGTTTACAGAGTACAAAACAGTCTCTATCTGCTTTAGGGGTGCCAAAAAAAATTGTGTATTATTGTTTCACTGGCTAAGACGGTTGTGTGAATTACAGGAATGAAACTCTCTTGGAATCATAGCCTCTGTGAAGTGTGGAATCATACGTCTATTGGTTGGAAGGGAATCTTTCCTTGGGTAGTAGTCATGCTCTTATTGCGGGAAGGAAAATTTGTTCTCATTGAGGGGAGGGGAATCATGCCGTCATTGGGGGAAAGGAATTATTTTTTCACAGGATTTTACTTGGTAGAGGATCATGCTCTTATTGAGTGGGAGGGAACCATGTTGTCATTGCATTGCAAAGAAGCATGCTCTTGTTAGGTGGGAGTGAATCATGCTCTCATATATCCATGTCTATTTGGTTCAGCTGAAAAGTACCAGAGCTCAAAAATTCAACAAAGTTTCTGTTATAAAGCAAGGACAATTATAAAGTTAAAGCTACTGATTCAGAAATGGTCAATGATTATCTTTGTGATTCCAAATCTTGGTGTTGGTTTTATTTTGTTTTCTTTTAATTGGGAATTGTGCTGTTGTGGCTACAACTTAAATTATCCCGAAATCTGTTATTCTTTCTTTAACCGTTTCCTACCATGTCTGTTTAGTTTTTCCCAATCAGTGCACCACCTGATGGTGAAACAGAGATTACAATATGTGGCTGGGATTTACAGTCTCCCATGAAACCAGCTATCACTCCATCTACTCACCAAATCAGCGTGGGACAGACAAACTGCAACATAATACCAGCAAAGAGTACAAGCACCCAGTGAGTGGAACACACACACACACACACACACACAAACATGTACATACATGCACACCGAGCAATAAATCCATGAGCAAATTTTTCTTTCAGGTTGGTATGCAGGCTTCTTCCACAAGTCTCAGACGTGATGCAAGATGTAGAAATTAACCTGAATGTGAATGAGCAGAGAGTGGAGCATGGTTACTTTATTTCTGGACAGGATCGCATACAAGGCTTCAGCTTTGTGGTAAGATGTTGCAAGGCAGGGATGTCCAGTATTATCCAGAAAGCACCGGTGTGGCTAGAAACCAAGTAGCAGCCACACCTGATCTATTGAAAGTCAAGATAAACTGATTAAACATGTGGAATCAGGTGTGGCTCCTGTTGGATTGAAATGAAAACATGCACCAACACCAGCTCTTTCTGAATAAGATTGGCTTTTAACACATATCAAATGTAATAGAAAGTAAATCAAATCTAGTTGAATTTTTATTCACTTTGCTACATATGATTTATTTGTATGTAAGTCTGCCTTTTTTTAATCTCACATTAAGACACCAGTTGTCACAGATATCAGTCCCAACTTTGGGCCCAAGATTGGGGGAACCAGGATTACACTATCAGGAAAACACCTGGATGCTGGACAAACAAGAACAGTCCAGATGGGGGATAAGATCTGCAATGTTGAAAGGTTTTTAGCAATACAGTATGTTTGTGGTTATATAATATACCCTACTCTTGCTCTTCTACCTTAAACTGAACCATCTTTTTACAGCACTTCTAGCAATGGGACCTGGTCCTCTGTAGTCTTTATGTCTGAGGGAGTGGAGGATCTGATAGAGGTGAATGTGACACTTCTAATTGACAAATCAGTTATATTTTCAACCAAGCAATTCAGCTACAGGGAGAATCCTAAAGTTACAGAGCTGAAACCTAACTGCAGCTTCAGCAGGTGAGGCCCAGAATAGCACTGTGTATACATATATGTTTGATATGTATGTGTATTGTATAATGTATAATGTACGAGCTAATCATTCCCTATTCATTTGCTGTTTATTGCTGATCTGGCCTTAATTTTTTAGAGACACATACTGCCTTTTATAGATTATATTTGCAAGATTTGTATATGTAAATTTTATTTATTGTGTGAAATGCCTGGTAAAGGCTTAGGGGCTGATTTACTTTTGAAATCACCCAATCATCATTGAAAAAATCCACTTAAATTTTTACAGATTTTAGCTTGACTTTGTTCTAAGCATGACTTTCCAATTTTGTGCAAGCCCTGAGATAAATCTCTTTCAGCAAAAAAAAAGTTTTATAAATTTCTACATGTTTTTCATAATGATTCATTTACAGAGTCTCCTGAATGCCTTAACACAACTTTTATGACTATATGGCAAAAATCATAAGATTAATCTGAAAAAGCAAGTTTGATGTAATAATTTACAAAATGTAAAGTTACATCATTTATGTTATGTACATAATCTCAAAACCTAAGGGGAAGCCACTGAATAGAATTTTGTCTCTAAGCCTCAATGTTGTCGAGTTATGCTTGGACCGAAGTACTTTCTACAAATGAAAAACAGATGAACAAATAATGATAAGATGGGGTGGAGACAAGACAAAAATAGCAACCAAAACCAACTTAACCACTTAGGTGCTTGTTGCCATGGGATCCACATAGGTTCATTTGGCATGCAACTGTACTTACTGTACAAACCAATTTTCAATCAAATTCAGTTACATTGTAAATTATAACGCCAAAGGTATGTGGACACCTGACCATCGCACCCATACTGTGCTTACCGAACATCACCTTTTAGGTTTTTTTCCCATTTGTTGCCATTATAATAAGCTCCACTCTTCCAGGAAGGTTTTCCACAAGATTTTTGAGCATGGTTTTATGGATTTGTTCATTTAGCCTCAAAAGCATTACTGAGGTCAGGCGCTGATATTGGGCGTGATGTCTAGGGTTGCAGTCAGCGTTCCTGATCATCACAAAGGTGTTCAGTATGGATGAGGTCAGGGCATTGGACAGTTCATTCTAAGCTTCAGTCCTCACATTCTGCATGCTGGAGCAAATTTGAGCCCTTTTGTTCTAGCAAAGGGAAATTGTAATGCTAGAATTTTGGGGAAAAACAGCATATAGTTGTCTACAAACCTTTGGCTATATAGTGTGTGAGTTTTAGCTCGTTAAATATGATTTTTGGCTGTCTTGTTATGCAGAGGTTCCAAAATCATCATACTGGGGGAAAATCTGGACACTGCATCCCAGACTACAATTTATTACAAAGGAAAGAACTCGAATCCCACCCAAAGTGTAAGTGTTTTAGTCTGTTTTACATAATGTTTTGTGTTTGGTGCCTCCAATATTAATTCACCTGAAATCCCTCAGGTGTGTGTGGGTCCTGTGAGCCCATCGAAGATGGAGTGTATGAGTCCGGCATGTGAGGATTCAGAAGGTGTCCTCTCAGTGGACATGGATGGAGCTAAAAATCTTATTTCACTGCCTTTTTACTGCTATCCCAGTGGCAAGCCAATCCCCTTTGAACATGATGACAACATGCTTCTACTTGAACCTGGGAAGGACAGAGTCTCACTACATGTGTGTCTGCATTTGCTTCTAATTTCTAGATATGAATGTTTATTATTGATCATATTGATCAGCCATAGTGTGAAAGTAAATATGTGCATTATTTCTTAAGAGTGCTTCTGACTAAATATGATTGTGGTTATTGACCTCAGCACGAGAGACTGAGCTTGGTGAGCCATTGCATGGACATCATTATGACAGTAAATGGTGTGGACTGCAACGCTCAAGTTCGAGAAAATGAAATCTCCTGCCGAATCCCTAAACATGTTCTGATCCCAAAAGAGGGGGCACCAGTCATGGTGAGAGAAACAGCTGCTATTTAACTTCTGCTGTGCTTAGCTTTAATCCTCTCTACATTGCTTAGCAACAGATGTTCCAGCAAGTTAGGCCATTTCTATTAATTTTACAGTAGTGCAGTTGTAAGTGTTTACAATACAAAATTTCAATAGCTAGTAGTATTCATGTTAGTAATACAAACAGTATGTATGGGAATAAATATGCATCTTCCTATAATAGGTATATGTGCAAGTTATAGCTGATCACATGAAAAGGTCTAAACAGAACATTCCTGGATTGATATTTCATCCATTTGAATAATTTTTAACCTTTAGGTATTATTATTATTAAAAGGTAATATAAATACAGTTTTTTTTCCGTGTTCATTAGAGAAACTGAATCAAGCACATGAAGTATCATGCTGGAAAGATATGTTTAATCATTGTTCCACTTTTAGGACTTTAAAGTCAAATAACTTGTTAGTACCTAAAATTTGACCCATTAGTTCACTGTTTTCAGATTATAATGATTAGTGTAATTCATGTTTTTTTTTTCATTCATTTGTTTTTAACCTAAAGCAAAACACATTATTTCACAATAAAATGGTTCTGATCATTACAGGTGTCAGTGAATGGGGAGATTTACGATATTGGCCGGGTGGCATATTCCAGCAGCAACCTCCCTCTTGGCATTGTGTTGGGTATACTTGCAGCACTGGCAGTAGGGGCTGCTTTAGCTTTTGCACTAATGACCCAGTTGCACAAGAGGAAGAAAGGTGAGGCTATATATTTGGTAACTACAAATGATTTTAGTTTAATTATATGTGCATCTGCAGCATATATATATTATATATATATATATATTATATAACTATGTGATTTATATGACTGTATGATGTCAAATAATCAAAATGTTACTATGAATTTACTATGTAGTTATTTATATAAAAAATATTTACAGTGAAATGTGTAACTAGGTTTAAATCAACGAAAAATAGGAATGAGGTTACAGGCTACTTATGACCCAGGATAGGCATTTAAGATTTAATGTTGAAATTATGAATTTTTTATGTAATAATTCAATTGTAATAAACAAAGACTTCTTTGTAAAAAAAAAAAAATCTTGTAGCTAGGGAAGCAGAGCTTCGGTTGTCGATGTATTCCATGCGAAATGGGGAAGTGTCACCAGTGGGAGACTACAGACGAGGTAAAGTAGACATTTTTATGATGGTCATTTAGGTCTTAGTTACACCTTACTAGATTTCAGATTGAAGAGTGAATTCAAAATTGAATTGAACATGATTGTGACACAGTGTTAAAAAGTATTAAAAAAGGTGACAAAAGTGTCAGAAACCAATGTAAGAACAATACATTGCATTTTATAAGTAAGCACATGCATTATCACAAACATCTGTATATGATGATTAGAGTCATAAATTATATATTATAAGCTAGCAGTTTTTTCTGTCATGTAGATTTGTCCATTGGTACCTCACGTGGATCAGGCATAGCATTCTCCGGGTTGGTGTATGCCAGTGGTGTAGACCCTGCCGCTCATCCTCTGGTCTCGCCTCAGTCCATCTCTCTGTCGGCTCTGCGGCCCGAGCTGCTTGAGGAGGTAAAGGATGTGCTGATCCCTCCTGAGCAGCTCACTATCCGGCAGGACGACATCATTGGCAAAGGTACACATCTACATACCTGTATGGAATATATTATGACCCTTCTCTCCAATTTATCTAGTTATATTGATTCATCATTCTTTCTTCTTATCTGAAACCTTATCTTTGTTTGAAATCTTGTCCCATTTCCTTATTTCTTTGATCTGCAGGTCATTTTGGAACAGTCTATCATGGCTTCCTTAAAGACAGCAACAACCATGAAATACACTGTGCAGTGAAGTCATTAAACAGTGAGTGAATTCAGACCTTATGTCATTAGATACTTTACAGACACTATTACTGTGTTACTGTCTTAGTTTTACATTAGGTTTCAAAATTGTTTGTTGTGCTATTCTGTACTACAATACAGTATAATGCATGTCAGATTATTCAATATTACAAAATTAAAAACAAAACAAAACAATGAATTACCAATGTAACAATAATATTGCACAATTTAATCTAATAAACCTATTATTCATTATTAAATATCAACCAAGGAAAAGTTCCTTTTACTTTTTAATAGCTGATTGTTTTAGTGAAAACGTATGGGCTGTAACAGATTTTGCTCTGTACTGGCAGGGATTACAGATGTGGAGGAAGTGGAGCTCTTCTTGAAAGAGGGGATTCTGATGAAAGCCTTTCACCACCCTCATGTGCTCTCACTGCTGGGAATCTTGCTACCTGCTGATGGTCTTCCATTTGTTGTCCTGCCATACATGAAACACGGAGATCTCCGGCACTTTATCCGCTCTAAACACAGGGTAGGTATGGCTAGCTTTTTATTTTATTTTATTTTTTTGTTGTTGTTTTTTTTTTAACAGTAAGGATGTAAATTAAGAGCAGCCACACATTGCCGATACATGACTTATGTGAATGAGTGTGTGCGGCTGTGCCCTGTGATGGGGTGGCAGCCTGTTCAGGATGTTCCCCACTTTAGACTCCAGGTTTCTTTGTGTAGGATAAGCCATACATGAATAGATGGATGAACAATAGGCTCAACTGAACTCTTAGACAACAACAAAGGAACTGGTGAAAAAAAACTAGAGGCATCAGGCACCATCATATGTACATCCACCATTAATAGAATCCTATATTGCCAGAGCTTGAAAGGCTGCTATGAAAGTAAGAAGCCCCTGTTCTAGGGCTAGCATTAAAAGACAGACTGAAGTTTGCAGATGATTATTAGCTTATTGGAGGAATGTTTTCTGGTCAGACTAGTTTGGCAGAATTGATCAGCAGTATATATGGAGGAAAAAACTGAGGCTTTTAGTCTTAAAAAACAAAACAAAACAAAAAACACCATCCCAGGTATAAAGCATCATCAGGTTGTGGGGGTGTTTTATTGGAAAAGGGATATGGCACAATGAGGAAAGAGGTTTCTCTATAATTACTGAAGCAACACCGCAAAAAAACCCAGGCCTATCTTAAGCATACCTCCAAAGTTCTAACAAAATGGTTTAAGACAAGTGGGAGTACTTGAGTGGTCTTTATAAAGCCCAGATTTTAATAGCATAAAACATGTGTGGACTGTATGGAAAAAACAAGGCTGAGCAAGGAAGTTAACATGCCTGACTGAGTTAAAAATCATCAAGCAATGTACTGTGAGAAGCTTGTGGAAGGCTTGATTCAAGTTCAGGCAATTAAAAGGCAATGCCACCAAACACTAACAAAGTGTATATAAATATTTGACCTACTGAAAATGTTAGGGTTAATAAAATATTTTGAAATGATCTCTAGTATAAATAAAGTAGATGTCTTTACTATATCAACCTCTGGGCTCAACTGTAAATAGAAATGCATGCAAAAGAGAAAGAAATGTATGTTCAGGAAAGTCTGTATTTAATATAGTTTCCAGGTTACCACATATATACAATATGCACAGTTGTATTGCTATAAAACCAAAGAGGTGACCTGGGTTAAATGGACACTCACCACTATGTAGTGAAGAGAACATGGGGGTTTAAATGTACATTTTATCATATGTTGATTGATACTGCAAATATATCCACGTTATTTTCATATGCTTTGTTTTTAGAATCCAACAGTGAAGGACCTGATTGGTTTTGGGCTTCAGGTTGCTAAGGGAATGGAATATTTAGCACAGAAGAAGTTTGTGCACAGAGACCTGGCAGCACGCAACTGCATGTGAGTGGCTATTTTTTTTTCTCAATGTGGTAACGAGATGGATTGTTTCTTGACGAGTAACCGGTACAAATGAGATGCTGTTCAGGCTTAAGAAAAAACAAACAAACTTGTGAATCAAGCCCAAAGTTAAAATAATATTGATATGTATAGTTTCTATAGAATCTAGAACTTCGTCTTTAAACATGAGCACTTGCTCATAAGGCAGAAAAAATTAAGGGATAGAAAATGTGGACCTTTTTTGTGCTTTTTCAAATGTGATACAATGCAGCATAAAATGGGAAACAATTTAAAATGCACACAGCATCACAGCATGCAGTGCAGCTCTGAGTGTGACAAGCAGTGCATTCATGTTTTTAGTTATGTCAAGAGGTTTCATTCAATTCATATGCTTGTCTGTCCATGTGCTTTTGTTTTGAGTCTCTGCTCCGGTCATGTCATCCTTGGTGTGTTTCCTGATTCTACTCACGTGTTCTCGGTTTAGTCAGTGATTAGCTTGTTTATGTCTAGCCTGTTGGCATGTCTAGTTGCCTTATTAAGTTATGCACTTTTTTCTTCTCTCAAAATGCTGCTTCCTGGTATTGATCCTTGTCCCAGTATCCTTGGTTTTTGATATCAGTTTATCCTTGTATGTTTTAACCTGACCACTACTATGGACTTTGATAACAGATAAGTCACAAAATGGTACTGTTGCTTAATTTTCTATTTTGATTTGTCATATTCATTAAAAATATAACATTGTTTGGTTATTAAAAATTCAGTCCATAAAATAATGTCTGACAAAGATACTGTCTCTTCAGATGTGTCCTCCATTCTTAAAAAAACCTTTTCCTGTGTTTTAAAATGATGAAAGTACAAAATTATTGGTAGTGCCCTATTTGTGCATTTAATTTTGGCCTCAAATGGCATTTCACAGATTTATAAATGTATTTACACTGGCCAAAAAATGTATTATTATTTAATTTAAAACATTTTCAGTGTGACATATTGTGGTTACATCAAGTTATCAGACAATAGCAGTAGACTAGAAGGTTAGAATCGATACCCCTCTGTATCGACTCCACCTTGCATGCATAACTAAACACACTGGATTTCCAGCTGAGGTCTAAATATTGATGTGTTTAATTTCAGTATTTACTTCTCACCATGGTCTACAATGGTGGTGACTTTATATTTTTATCTTTCGTGTTTTTTCTTTAAAAAGAAAATTAGCCCTGTTTGGATTGGGTTAGTTTATCAGGGGGACATCTGTAATAATTCTTTTATTGTACTTTTCTTCAGTGATACAACACTTGTGTATGGACAGCAATAAAACTTTGCATCATGTGGTCATATGAGCCACACTTTTGAGCCACATAATATTCGGTGTTAATTTATCAGCATTTAACATTAGATATTTCAGGAACTGAAAAGGATACAACTTGTCATTATTTATAGTAAACAAAAAGCTGATAATATTGTGCATATGTAAATATATTGTAATGCTTTAGCCTTTAAACTTTTAAATGCTTTCCCAGCTTGTCTGTGTGGTCCAGGTTTTATGACCAAGATGAAGTAGCCTATATGATTGAGTGCCTCATGTAAAGCATTCCACAGTTGGGGATTGTTTAGGGAATGGTTACTGATAAGCATGCTAAATGACTTCCTGCAGCCAAAAAATCTCTTTTTTTTTCCAGTGATCCAACATCTGCATAGAAAGTCAGAGATGTGTATTTGGAGAAATACTTATCAAATTTTCAGACAATTGAGTAATTCAGTGTGTAATTTTCTCAGAGAAGGAAAAGAAAAATATGTGGCTAAGCTGGACCTAGAATTACCCCATGTAATGTGATTGATGCTAAACAGATTAAACAAAGCTGTATATTTAAAGTCTCTCAAAATTGTTGTTCTAGGCTGGATGAGACGTTTACAGTCAAGGTGGCTGACTTTGGCATGGCACGGGACATCTTGGATAAAGAGTATTACAGTATTCAGGACCACAAAAGAGCCAAACTACCTATCAAATGGATGGCCATTGAGAGTTTACAGACTCAAAAATTTACCACCAAATCTGACGTGGTAAGTCAATGTAATAGTTTTGTAAGTCACTGTGAGCAATACATTAGTGCTAACTCTATAGTTAGATCATTTTATTATTCTTAAACAAGATTCATTTTTCATAAATTGTCTCTGGTGTGTTCTCTAGTGGTCATTCGGTGTGTTAATGTGGGAGATGCTGACCAGAGGAGCAAGTCCGTATCCTGATGTTGACCCGTATGATATGACACCGTATCTATTACAAGGACGGCGACTGCCACAGCCTCAATACTGCCTTGACTCCCTGTAAGAGAAAATTCCAATCTGCTGTTAATATTTTTCATAAGAATTTAACTCTCAAATGCTGTTCTTATGAGCTATCTTGATATCTTCACATGTCCAAATGTTTGAGTGGATGGCCATTTATCCTAATTTATAAAATTGCTTTCTTCAGTTATTGTTACATTAATAACTAAAACTTTTATTTAGCTATCAGAAGACTTTTGTTTAGATCAGGGCAGGATATGAAAGATATTAAACTACTTCAATTTTCAGAACGTCAGCACTCGTTGCTATATATCTCTGCATAACATTCTTTCAATATGTTTATGTAAAGTGCATTTTACTGGCTCTATGTTAAGTGTTATTACTGTTTCTTGGATCCTTGCAGCTGGTGTATCCTTTTGCAGTGCTGGAACCCCGAGCCTGAATTCAGGCCAACCTTCTCCATTCTGGTGAAGAAGTTGCAGGAGATTCACTCTATGCTGGAAGGAGAACACTATGTGAACCTGCAGTTGACTTATGTGAACCTGGACCAAGGACGTCCTTACCCCTCCATAGCTTGGGCCTCTCCATCACTTCCTGAGAGCCACAGCACTGAAACACTGGATCGGTTGGAGACCAGCGGAGAAACCTAACCTTCAGCCAACATCACTGAGGGGTTCATTTAAAGACACTTGAGGAATGTATGAAACACAGTGTCATTTGGACAGAGTTTGCGGCACTAAAGAATCCAGCAGTGTGTCAGTCTGCAGTATGGAGTTACTGTTGTGCCAAAAGTATTAAATAAATCCAGATTGATCATTCATGCTGGGTGCAGCGGTCCCTTGAGTGGGCATGGCTAAGATTAAGAGGACAAATCACTCCAAAAACTGACCATTAGATATTTATTGTGTCTTGCTTATAGATAATCGTATCTGTGAAAATGTGCCAAAATATAAAAACATGATTCAAGAAAAAAAAAAAAGCACAAAAAAGAAAATTAGAGAATCAATAGTTGAGGGCTCTAATAATTTTCTTTTCTTTTGTAAGTTAAATAAATTCTTATTAGTAGAATTTTGCAAGATTTTCATGGTAATGATTTTGACCGTATTTAATTTGCTGTCATGCTGTCATGTTTTATTTTTGTAACAAAGATTAACTCCGCCCTACAGTTTACAGTAACATCGTATGCCTGAGTCACCAGACTGACACTGAAACTGCAATATGGTACCACATTTATTCTCAGGTTAGCGCTACTCAGTCTGGACTAGATGTTTACTGTGTTCGGAAGACGTATATAATCTTGTGCTGCACTGACCAGGTAGTTCATTTGTTTTATATTGTATATTATATATAAAGTTATTGTTAGCATTGTTTTCTGACTGTGTTTGTACAAATACCTAACATTAACATCTTCATGCATTTCATTATCACACATGCGACTAAATCATAAAAAGAGATTTTATGTTTATTGAATGTAAAAGCACAGTGCAATTACAGCATACTGAAATAGCCAGTGATTACATGAACCTGATTTTTATTCACAATACAATATTATGAGACTACTGTTCTGTCCTGTTTTGGCAATGACACCATCTATGTCACTGTCTTTTACCTTCACTTTTCTCCTGGGCCAGTTCTAAGTATCTGATGATCAAATCTGTTACGTATTGTTCGAAATAATACAGTGAAAATATGAGCAAATTAAAATAAGCTTTTCAAAATTTTGTATGCTTATTTGAGGTTATTCCTAAACTTGGATTCCTTGAAAGAGCTATAGTCAAGACCAGAAGTTTACATAGACCTAGGCTAAAGGTATGCAGTTTCCATTTTTCAAAACTGCAAGCATTTCATGTTACCATATGTTACTCTTAATTAGAAAAATTATTCAGGATATCTACTATGCCCAAATCAGAGGTCATTTTAAAACAATTGATTAAAGACATTCATTTCAGATTTAATTCACTATATCAGAAGGTCAAGTGTTAACATACACTAATTTGACAGTCTGAGAGATTCCAGAAATTGATGGAATTAAAATTAGAGGCTATGAATTGGTCATTTTCATGATTAGGAGTTAATTAGCTTTGCACCTATGACTGAAAAGCCCTACCTTTAGAGACCTTGTGGGAAAATCCAAGCTAGGACCTCAGCAAAAAATGTGGTCCTTCACTAGTCTGTATCCTTCTTAGGAGCAATTTCCCAATAACTGAAGGTACCAAGAGCATCAATATAAACGACTGTATGAAAATATAAAAAGCTTGGCATGATACAGACATTGCATTATTCTGGAAGGTGGCACAAAGGAACTCCCTTGGATGAACAAACTTTTGTCCAAAAGGTTCATCTGAACCCAAAGAACAAAACGGAAAAAAAGAAAAAAGGAGTTGGAGGCATCACATCATTGTCATGGCTTAAAAACTGAAATGCAAGGACAAAAAACTGAACTGTTTGGCTTCATGATCAGCAGTGTGTAGAGGAATAAAGGCTGAGGATTTTCAGCTGAAGAACAGCATCCCAACACTGAAGCATGGTGTGGGTTGGGAAAGGGCCCAGTGCACTTCAGAAAATAGACAGTGTCATACTGAAGGAGAATTATCTTAAAAAGCTGAAACAAAACATTAGTATCAGCAAGACTTCTTCCAAAGTCTTTCAGCAAGACAATGATCCTGAGAAGACCTCCAAATACAGTATGTAACTAAATAGTTAATTTTTTTTACCGGAGGCCAGAAAATGGAATTTGTACCTCTTTTATATTGTTCATATTCAGCATTGATTTTTTTTTTGCCATGTCACAGTGGTAGTTAATGGCTCATCTCTGGGCTTTTTTTTCCGAAGTATTTCTATTTTTATCTAGACTACTAGGGGAAATGAATTAATGGAAAAGTTCAATTTTCACACACATGTTCAAAGTAAACGGTGATATCAAACCCATGTGCGTGTTCATCAGAGGTATGGTGATAAAATAATTCATTTGTTTATTCTGATTGAAAATGTACATTAGGTTAGATAGGTTGAATAAGTAAAACGGGTTAAAGACAAACAAAGTATTGGAATCCCATCAAAGATTTGTCTTAAGTAAAGAGGTCCACAAAGCTGCCTGAGTTCTATACTAATTTGACTTAACGCTGAATTGTGTTGAACACAATGTTTAGTGACACGATAAATGTGGAGGTGCAAAAAATAAATAAAATAAAATAAAATAAAAGATTTGTTGGATTTCTTTAGCCTAGTTTATGTAAACCTTTTGACCTGTGCTGTTGGCATCTCAAACAGAAAAGTAAATTTATACAGCCCCCTCCAAAAGTATATGTCCAGCAATGTTAGTTGTTTTGTCCTCATATTACCAGAAAACGTTTAGGTTTGAGATAAAAAAAAATAAAATAAAAAAATCCATTAGATGATAGATCAGAATATCAACTCTCATTTCCTGATATCCACATGTGTTAACCAACTCAGAACAGACTTTTGGTAGGAAAGCTTAAGTTAGCAAAAAAAAATATATATATATATTGGAACAGATTTTTTAATGCTTTTAATGACTGCATGAAGTCAGCAATCCATTGACATCACTGACCTGTTGCATTCTTCTGGGATGTTTTTCCAGACTTGTACTGCAGCTACTTTTAATTCTTTTCTTGTTTCAGGGGGTTTCTCTTTGTTCAGCCTTCTTTTTTAATGTTTTTATAAATCATTCTTACCAAGATGTAAACATCAGTTAAAATTCTGTTATATCGTCTTATGTTCGTCTATTGAAGGCAAACCCAAAAAATCTTCAGTGTATAGCAAGCACAAAAGAATTTTCCTTGCCGCTCCAATACTTTCGGAAGGAACTGTAGAGACCTGCCTGTAGAGACCAGCCCTGTGTGTTTAACTAAAGAAATATAGTTTTGCCAGTCAATGTATAGAATAAGCCTTCATTACTGATCTTCATTGATCTTCAAGATCTTTATTATTGTTTGATGAATGTGATAGAGAAGAGAAGACTACTTATTTATTGAATAGGTAGATGCAACATGATTAGCTTGATTACTATAAAAGCTGTAAATGCAATTGTAAGACCTTTTACAAATTCCAAATGGAATCTGATGTACATTTGTATAATGTCAGGAATAACAATTTTTTTCTTCAGATGTAATTGACATTGAGGATTTTTTTTATTATTAATATCTTTGTTCTGTACACCAACAGAGGTCAGTAAAGACTAAACAATGTGTGTACCGCTGAGTGTGTTGTGTTTATAATTATACATTATAAGAACTGAGTTTATTTATTTGTGAGTGAGTTTTTGTTTACATGCATCACTTCAAGATGAAATTAAGTTGTTGTCCTTTGGCTGTTTCCTGTTCGGAGTCGCCATAGTTGATCACCTGATCCGGCAGTTGGACCGTCACTGAGAGTTAACCACCAGTGGCTGGGTCACATTCCTGCCCAGGGATCGAACCCGGGTCATGTGGGGGTGAGAGAAAATGTAGTGAGTAATGGTTTTGTAATGGTTCCGGTCCATGTAAAATCGGTTATTTTTAAAAATGCTGATTCAATATTGTCTCATACTTGACTTGATATAAAGTAGCGGTGCATTAATACAGTGAGATATGTAGTATTAATGCACTCGTGCAGTAGTGAGCTCTGCAGTATGAACATTGCACTGACAAATGAGTGTAGTGTGTAGCTTAGTGAATACTTAAATCGTGAAAAGCTTGTAAATTCTGTACATCTACAATATACAATGTTATCATGTTTAATGACCATGTTTTCAAATGTCCAGGATAATAATGTGTGGCCAGAAAATTACAGTATACCATGTTGTGACTATAGGAACATGCTTATTATTATTATTATTATTATTATTATTATTATTATTATTATTATTATTATTATTATTATTATTTTTGCTTTCCACCAAACATCAGTTACCTTCCTGGAATTGCATTTAGCAATTGCAGAGGTTTTTGGATTCACCAACTTTTACTGGTGTTTCATATTATTATTATTATTATTATTATTATTATTATTATTATTATTATTATTATTATTATTATTATTATTATTATTATTATTATTATTATTATTTTTGCTTTCCACCAAACATCAGTTACCTTCCTGGAATTGCATTTAGCAATTGCAGAGGTTTTTGGATTCACCAACTTTTACTGGTGTTTCATATTATTATTATTATTATTATTATTATTATTATTATTATTATTATTATTATTATTATTATTATTATTATTATTATTTTTGCTTTCCACCAAACATCAGTTACCTTCCTGGAATTGCATTTAGCAATTGCAGAGGTTTTTGGGATTCACCAACTTTTACTGGTGTTTCATATTATTATTATTATTATTATTATTATTATTATTATTATTATTATTATTATTATTATTATTATTATTATTTTTGCTTTCCACCAAACATCAGTTACCTTCCTGGAATTGCATTTAGCAATTGCAGAGGTTTTTGGGATTCACCAACTTTTACTGGTGTTTCATATTATTATTATTATTATTATTATTATTATTATTATTACATTTTTTGTTATAACCTGGGTAGCCGAATGAGGAGAGCTTTCTGCCAAAGACTGTTTGCTACATTTACTGTCAACATTCTGTGTTTGCCAGAAATTGTTTTGTGGTTCTATTGTGTACTGTGGTGAACTTTTGAGAATGACTCAGGCGAGGATACTGCTGACAGCAGTTCTCCAGGGTAAGCTTTTGCTTAATTCATACTTAATGACTTTACATGGCCAACTCTGCAGATGCTGCTGAACTGCAGAACTGGAAATGTAGTTCATTCAATGTTTTATATATTTATATATATTTTGTGGTTATACTACTGTATATGTTTGGATAAAGTGATATAAAATAAATCCACAGAAATTAATGTTGGAGTGATTATTAAAATATTGGTAAAAAATATCTGAAATATGGTCAAAGCATGGGTTGTTGAACCTTAGTGGTATGTTGTGTTTTCTGAGCAGAAAAACAGCTAAAAATCTGACAATCATTGCTCAATTTAGCTATAAATTATTCATTAGGTCAAATGCCTAAATCTACATTTTGATTTTTGTAACACTGCCTTCTTTTTTCTTCGGTTATGTTTCTACTGTGGTCAATCAGGACACCATTGCACTACCTGGCCAGAGAAACCCCCACGGGCTACTAAGGTGAGCCTCATACCTTAATTGTCTATTTAATCTGCTCTTACCCGTTCAGATACGTCATGCTAATCAGGATTATTCTGTCTCAGAACTGATAGATTCCGGTTCGGCGGTCAACATTATCCACTGCCAATTGGTCCAAGACCTCCAGATCCCCACCATACTGTGTGCCTTCTCATTAAAAAATCACTGCAGTGGATAATCAACCCATCAGGGACGGATACATTACCCACCATACCACACTGATCACCCTGCAGGGCAGCATGTTCTATATGGAGGAGCTCACCTTATACAGTATGTTACTTCTCACCCAGCAATCCCATCATCTTTATTTAGATAACTTGGATGACTAACGCTTAGTGGTGGGCCATCAGGGCCAGCAAGGCCTTCTCTGCTGACCTAAAAGTCAGTGATCTGTATCACTGACTTGCATTTTAATATATTTCATATATTTTTCCATGAATGTGTATTAAATTATTCCCAATAGTCTATTCTCTACATTTCATAGCTTTTCTCTTGGTTGTGCTGCTTCCAGTAGTGTATATTTATGATAAGAGTATTTATCCAATCATATTTCAGCTAGTGCCTGACATCATGTGTTGCCAGGGTGAAAGAAATCTTCCTTAAGGCCTTCAGAGTCAATAGTGCAGCCGCCCGTAGCGTAAAATAAGTGGCAATGAAATTGTTACATTAACCAATCAGATTTCGAGTTGGTGTCATTGGGGCCATCTAGCAGGCATATGATTACATCAGCAAATCTTGGATTGGATAATTGGAGGCAGCAAACCACACAAACTAAATAAAAAATATATATTTCAACTCATAATGGCTGACAGAGCAGAAGAAATCGATTTGGTCACAGACATCCTTACAAATGCATTTTCAAGGCTAGCAAACCTATCCCAGCTGGGGAAAGGGTTTGTCCGCCACTTTCAAATCAGTAACTACGAGCGGTACTTTGCTATTTAACAGTTGATTAGTATCTATTGACGTGGCGTTATAATGATGGTATAGAGGTGTATTAATTCAGGAAGGACACCAGTGAAGGCCTAGGTGTGAAATTCATGGCCCACCACTGCTAACACTCCAGCAGTATTTCAATCATTCATCACAGAAATCTTTAGAGACTTGCTGAATGTGTATGTGATTGTGTATATTGACAACACATCACCCAGGTCTGAGTAGTGTTATCATGCTTACTAACTTTTTAATGCTTACTAACTTTTCACGAACTTTTACCGGCATTTCATTCAGGGCTACAGCTCAGTGGCCACCCCACTCACTACCCTACTATGCGGCAAGCCCAGGAGACTTCACTGGTCTCAAAATGCGAAGGAGGCATTTGAACTGTTCAACGAGAGTTTCAAGCACCCATCCTGCGACGCCCCGACCCAGAATGGCCATTTGTAATAGAAGTTGATGCCTCATCTTTCAGCATATGATCACATGGTAGAGATTCAACAAGCCCAGGGTGGTGAGCCCCCAAACCCAGAATGCCCACCCCCTCATCTTTACGTGCCAACAAAGCGTGTTTGTTATTCTCCATGATTGTCCCAATTTACCCACCAGCACCTCCAGTTTGCAGCCCAGAAAGTAGTCAGCTTTTTGGATTCACATTCATTACATCGCCAGCTCTGATGCTGAGCCTGAAGTTACAGACTTTTTGGTTATGGCCTTAATTTTTTATGATTGCAACCATGACCAAGATAAAGGTAAATGGAGATGAATGGATGGCATGAATAACATTCCAAGCTGGTGAAGGTGGTGTAATAGTGTAGAGAAAGTTTTCTTGGTATTCATTGGGCCACTTAATACTAATTAAGCACTGTCTGAATGCCAAAGCTTATCTGAGAACTGTAAGTGACTATCTGCATCCCCATTATGGCTATTTTCCCATATTATAGTACCTACTTCCAGTATGATAATGCACCATGTCACAAACCATAAGTGGTTCCATAAACAGGACCATAAGTTCAGCGTACTTCAGTGACCTCCCTAATTACCCGATCTAAATCTTAGTATCTTTGGTATGTGGTAGACAGAGTGCATAAAAGTACAACTGTCAAATCTGTAGCAGTTATGTAATGTAATCATGTCGACATGGACAAGAAACGTTTCCAACACCTTGAGAAATCCATGCTGAGTAGAATTGAGGCTTCGATCTAGTATTAATATGATGTTACTTATATGTAAATTTTTGTATTTTTGCTTGACATTTTGCCTTTTTGAATGTACTCTGAATTCAAGGGGAAATAACTACCAAATATGATTTTAGTTTCAAGTGCACTTAATACTCTAAGCCCAGAGCTTGGAATTGCAGGTACCTGTCATGTATAGGATGCTGTGTTCTTCTTCACGTTTGAAGCTTGTGTGTGTGTGTGTGTGTGTGTGTGTGTGTGTGTGTGTGCGTGTGTATGAAAATAGAATATGAATGCAAAACTACAAGAGTAGGTAATTGGGATATCTGTTTAAATACAAGCAAATGTGTCAGCCATGAATCTGCATTCATTTACTTCCATGATATTCATATCCAAATTAGAAGACATACAAGCTTGAATATAGTTTATAAATACAGAAGCACATTGGCATGTTGGACACAGCTGACAAATGTGAATTTGTGGACCTTCCCAAGGTCTATACATCACACTTAACTTGTATTATGTCCAGTGTAGTAATTTAATGAATGAATTCATTATTATATAGAAATGATTGCCTGTATTAATTAAGTGATATGTTTTCTGCCTTCTATCCATTTTCTTGAGGACTCAGCACACAAGATGGGGGATTACTCTGGACAGGGTGCCAATCCATCATAGGACATCATGTCTTTGTACTGAGTTTTCCCCGCACTTTCACACTGAGGTATGTAGGTCTTAGAATAACCCATTCTCAGCTTGCCTTTTCACCCCCTACCCCATCCAACTATTCGGCAAATGGGCCTGCATGAACATGTGAATGGGGCTCTGCCTAAAGAATCATGCGAGTGATCTCTCACTAGGCCTGCCTCCACTAGAAAACTATACACCCTGAAATGGAGGCTCTTCTGCTCATAGTGTGAACAGTGCCATCAAAACCCAGTCCACTTGTCAGTTGGTAAAGTGCTGGAGTTTTTACAAGAGCACCTCTCTGAGGGACTAGCACCCTCCACTCAGAAGCTGTATGTGGCGGCTATCATGGCCAGCCATTCACCTGTCCTTGGGGCCTTCCTTGGGAGGCACCCTCTGTTCTCTTGCTTCCTGCATGGTGCCAAACAGCTGAGGCCTTACTCCAGACTAAAGATTCCTTCCTGGGATCTCTCAATCATCCTTAAGGGATTATAGGAAGCCCCCTTCAAGCTCTGTATATTCTGATCCTAATAAAGACAGCTCTTCTTCTAGCCTTAACTGACCTCAGGAATGTGGGAGATTTGCAGGCCTTATCTGGAGCCTCCTTGTGCCTGGAATTTGCACCTTGGATGGTTAAATTCCCAGTCCCTGGTCCTTCCATGGTCCTCTAACCCAGGGCAGGTTATAACCCCAAGGTGCCCACAGCAACTGGTCAGCTGGTCATTTTGCATGACTTCTGCCCTCGACCTTATGAATCCCTGGAGCAGGAAAGACTTCACCTATTATGCCTGGTTTGGACCCTTTTTGCTTACATCCACCTCTCTGACCAGTGGCATAACTCCCCTTTTTACTCTTTGTCTGTTTTGGTGACCATAATTAGGGTAATCTGGTCACCAAGCAGCGCCTGGAACAATGGATAATATTGGTTGGGTTAATCAGTTGTCTGACAGGCATCCCACTTGTAGCACTGTTGGTATTGATGTTTCCACAGCCTCAAGCCATGAGGCAGTGTTGAGTTCCCTTCAAAGTGAACGTCTCATGTTACCTATGTAACTTGTTTCCCTGAGAATGGAACGAGATGCTGTGTTGCTTGCTAGACCTCGGACATTTCTAGTGCCTTCCTTCAGACAATTAAAAGCTGGAGGTGTGTGATGAAGATGCCCTGTTATGGTCTTGCTTATGTGCATCACTACGTCATCTGACCCTGTTCAGCCAATAGATAGGCACATGTTCACACAGGCTTCAGACACCACTTCCGCGTTCCCATAGCGTCAAGCCATGATGCAGCATCTCATTCCCTTCTCAGGGAACCAGGTGACATAAGTAACCTGAGATGATTGGGTGATTATATTCAAATAACAGTGCATGCCATTATGTTTTAATCTTCACAATTCATATTTTTTCTTTGCATATCCTAGCTTGTTGGTAAGATAGTTGGGGTCAAAGCACAGGGTCAGAAGTGATACAGCACTTTCATAATGGTCAAATAGAAGAAGCTTGCTAGTGCTGGAGCTCACAACCTTTTGATCTGTAACTCAAACTAAAATGTTTTTACCACTGTCATATTGAAATATCTTAATCCAATACATGACCTTTTACTTTGGTGGCAGCTAGATTTTTGTGAAAATTTGTGCAGCTGTTTTAAAAGACTACACAGAGTAATGAATATTCCAATGTAATACATGTAATATATGAAATTCTATTTTTATTGTAATTCTATTCCTGGTCTATTTTTATTCTGTTTGATTCCATTTTTATGATATAGTCAGTAAAAAAGCATTTCACTCAATGTTGTACTGTGTATAATTGTGTACCTAACCAATAAATGAATGAATTTGAATGTATGTAATGTGTTTTTTTGTTGTTGTTCAGGTGTACTGACATTTAAACATTGATGTTTTTATCTGGCTTCAGATTTACTCACAGATGAAAGAGAAGAGACTCACATACACAAGATCAACATTTTTGTCCTGTGTTTTTTCTCTGTGTGAACTCTAATTTTCTAGGTGGTACCTGGAATGTAGCCTGTAATACAAGCATTGGTGTGGAGAATACATATTACAGTCTGAATTAATGTCTTTTTCTTTTCAGCAGTAAAAGCAGTAGAAGAAAGCAGAGAAAATGGTTAAAAGAAAAAGATCTCTCTTATTGACACATCTACAAACCCCACTACCAGATGTCTCTGTCTGTGGAGGTCAGCAGTCATTCTATAGTTAATGACTGCTTTGTTACTCTTTTTCTATATAAATCAGTCCCTTGAAGATTTCCCTGAGGTTTTCTTTTGTGCTTGTTGTGGCCAAAAATGCTTGATTTTGCTGCTGATATTTTTTTAAATTTGCAGTGCAACTTGTTTTTTATGCTATGTAACTTAAATTGGTGAAATTCTAAGCACAGAATTATTCTTTAAACTACTACCAGTGACAACATACATGTAATTATTTCCTATGAGAGCTGTAATCATGTGAATCTAAGAGTGCTTTGCATGAATGTGTATTGTGATGATGTCACATGGCACGTCTTGGCCCAAATTTGCAATAATTTAGAAAAACTGCAAGCTGCAAAATCGCTGAGTTTGCTTGATTTGCTTGCTCCAGTTTTTAGTGTTTTGTCAGTTCATTAGTTAAGCTTGGCTCATGATTCTTGCTCAAGTTAGTCTCTGTGTCCTTGACCTTGCATTGTTTCTCTAATAATTGACTCTGCGTTACATTCACTCATACATGTAGATATTTGCCTCTGCTGTTCGCTTTGTACTTGGCCAGTTGTACAGCTTTTGATCACAGGAATGCGATTCAGTTTTCTGGCTGTTGTAGATTTTGTTAACCTCTAAACCCTGCACATGGATCCGCTTAACTCCACCGCATCCTCATGCGTAAACTTGAGTTACCTCTACCTTTTCTTTTGAGATTCCATTTGCTTAGCCTTGAGGTGGTGTGCAGCTAGTGAATAGCAACTGGAGTAGAACTGTTATTTTATTTATTTATTTACTTTTACCTCCTCCACATCTTTTCAGTATTATCACATAATCGTGAGGGTGATTATAAAAAAAAAAAAAACCTCTCAAAGGTCACATGGAGCCAAGGCTAGTATTGACATATTCTCAAGAGTTGGGATGTGTCTGTAAATGTGAGTTAATAGAAAAATGCTTACTGTACCATGAAAAGGTGCTTTTATAAGTTTCAAGGCCGTGCAAGCCGATGTGGCAGCTCTGGAGTACACAGAATAACTGTGTGGAGACGGTTCTACAGAACTTATTTATCTAATCAGCAAAATGTAGGCCTAAGAGTCTGAGAGCTCTATTGGAAACATTAAGCAAAATACTAACACTTGCACTACAAGGCTCACACAAGGATGCTGC
Source organism: Hemibagrus wyckioides (assembly GCF_019097595.1). NCBI lineage: Eukaryota > Metazoa > Chordata > Actinopteri > Siluriformes > Bagridae > Hemibagrus > Hemibagrus wyckioides. The sequence goes on along the minus strand of NC_080720.1, from coordinate 21,400,327 downwards.
TGGAAAATTTGTGCATTATTAGAAAACATTTGGATCTAACCTGAAATGAATCTTAATGGCAACTGAGTTTCTTACTGAGTAGAAATTATTTTCTAGTAAGGAAGAATTCTCAGACATATCCCTCAATTCCTATATATTCCAGCTCACATACTCCAAAACATAAGACCAAAACCTAAGAAAATGCATTAGTCGGATACTGTTACAGTGCAAAGAATTAATGCAGTTTAGGCAAAGAGAGAAAAAAAATACAAATACATCACAGAAGACCAATGTTATGTTGTTATGTAACCAAATGCAAATACATTACCCAGATTGAATATGTATTCTATACATATTTGAATAGGTGCTCTATTCTTTTTGTAAAACCTTGCCAGAAAAGTCCAGAATGCATCTGGCTGAGGGTAGAAAAGCTTATTAGGACTGAAATCCAAAAAAAGGTGAGCAAACTGGAGCTTTATACTTTCATGCAGGTGTAAACAAGCAGGTCGGATATGGAGCTCACAGCAGTGACTGCACTGAAAAGGTTATTTCACTTCCCCATGAAGAAAATAATAGTGCAGTATGCTGCTAAAACCTATAAAACCAGCTTACACAGGGTGCTTTCTTTGTGCAGCCTCTCTACCAAGGTCTGAAGTCAAGCACAAAGAATTGAAACTGCATCTTTCTGGCACTCCTGCTGCAGATGAAGTACTCTTATTGCAGGTGATTATGACCACCATTAATAACTAAAAGACAGAGGTGTCCAACTGGAATGTGACACAGAAACATAAATGTAAATGTCACTGACAAGACAGTAAACCAGCAACATATGCAATACTCTAATGACCACAGTCAACACTTGTGCCATGATCAGGATCTAAAAAAACACAGAAAGAAGCTCTGTGTGATTTAGACTTAATAATAATGACACCATGTAGCCATTTTTATGTCAGGTGACTGCCTATGAAAGGACTCGGTGACAAGGTTTTCAGATCACTAGTTGCCATTTGGTGCCTAATATTTTTCCCCTTCAGTGACTCAGTCACTATAACTATATGCATTATATGATACAAATATTTCAAGAAATCATTGGCATGTACCTTGCCTTTCTACTTGGGCAATAATGTTGACTAAGACTGAATAAGCAATAAACAGAAAACTGTTTTTTCTTTCTCTTGGGTCTTAAGATTATTACTTATTTATAATATTACATTCAGACTAACAACTTCTCTTCATTCCAAATCAAAAGTCCACATCATTTTCCAATTTTTTTCTGTGCTAACCCAGAATCAAAATCTGATTAGCTGAATTACCTCAAACCTAACCCACAATCTAGTTACTTCTCGATTGTCAGTCTAAGGAGGTGACTTGGAACTTGCTAGAAACAAAATAAAATAAACTTCAGTTGAGACACACACAAGTTCTATTTGAAGAGAAGCTCAAGTAAAAATATTTGGTTGCATGGAGGTAAAAATACTGAGCACTATACTAATTCCAGTGTAAGGTTTTCCTTTGCTCTCAAAACAGCCTCAATTCTTTGAGGCATGGATTTCACAAGGTGTTGGAAACAATCCTGTGAGAGTCGGGTCCATATTGATATCATTGCATTATGCAGTTCCTGCAGATTTTTCAGATGAACATTCATCCTGTGAATCTGCAGTTTTACCACATCCCAAAGGTTTTCTAAATGGATTCAGATCCGGTGACTAGGAAGAGCACCGATGAACACTGTATTCATTGTCATGTTCATAAAACTAGATGGAGATGAATTTTACTTTCTGACATGGTTCATCATTGGCTGGGAGTAGACATTAGAAGATGGTACATTGTGGAAATAAAGGGATGCACATGGTCAGAAACAATACTCAAACAGGCTGTGGTGAAGCTTTTTTGGTATTAACGGGCCCAACGTGTGCAAAGAAAACCACTCCACCATCCTGGACTGCTGACACAAGGCAAGTTGGGTTCATGGGTTTTTGCCAAATTCTATCCCTACCATCTGTGTGTCTCAGCAGAAATCGAGATTCATCAGACCAGACTACATTTCTGTCTACTATTCAACTGTCCAGTTTTGGTGAGTGTGCCCTCTGCAGCCTGACATGTTGATCTGCCTTAAGGTTTGACATGTTACACATTCTGTGATGATTTTCTGTTCAGACTGTACAGACTGGTTTTCTCAATTCCTGTATCCTTTCTGTCAGTTTGAACAAGTCTGGCCATTCTCAGTTGAACTCTCATCAACAACTGACATTCACTGGATGTTTTTTCTTTATTGAACTATTCTAAATACATTTTAAAGACTGTTTCCTGTGAAAATTCTAGATCAGCAGTTATTGAAATACTTTAAACGAGTGAGTCTGATATCGACAATCAGTGCCATAGTTAAAATCAGCAGGATCACATTTTTCCCATTCTGCTAGTTGATGTGAACATTACAGGAAGCTCCTGTCCCATATTTGTATGATTTTCTGCACTGCAATGCTGTCACATGATTGGCTGATTAGATAATTGCAAGAATGAGAAGGTGTACATGTGTCCTAATAAAGTGCTCATTAAATGTATGGTTCTATTAATAAAATTAGCAGAAAAATTGGTACAGGAAAATATTTGAGAAAGATGTTGCTTTCAACAGTGGAAATGTAATACAATTAATGGTTGATTGGGGGGTGTATGTGAATCTCTGTAGAAGTGACAGCTCTTTTATTCTATTGACTATTGCCAGGTTTATGAGGTGGACTTATTAGTGGACACTCTAGCAGAACAGAAGAATATTAAGCTTCCAGAGTCAAAGAAACTACTAAATGGGTCTTTGGTTGTGAGATCTCCCCTGTCTGTGGTTAGTCTAAATATAAAATCGTTGCTTGTCGCTGCTCAAAGTGACAGTTTGATTTCCAGGTCTGAGCAATGACATGAGGCAAAAATCTAATTTGCCAACACCTTCTCCTGCTGAAAATCGATTAAACAGGCAAAATGGTAAAATACTCAAAATATGCACAAACCATAGCCTATTTACAGCATGGCTACTGCTGCAAAATGCACTGCAATATTTAAAAGGAACATCTCGCAATACACTTTAATGAGGAGGTATTAAAAATACTGACAATAAAAGTAGGCCATGGCAAAACCAACCTGGCAAAACTGCAATTTAATGAAATCTGCTTAGCTTACACAGTACACCGTGTCCTAGGAAGATGTATGCAGTTAAGTAAACATCTGAAATGCTTTGGGATGTGTTTTCATTTCATTCTTTTGTTGTTTGAATACCAACAATCTTAGCGTTCTGATAGTTATGCCATGGCCATTTGAACATGTTGGTTGAAGATGCAGAGGGCTGGTTTTTTTTTTTTTATTGTGTAAGGGTTTTGCATACTATCATACTATCAAGAGCATGGATCATGAATCAATATGTGAGATGACGTTTGCTGAATAATAGAGTCCATCTTACATCTTAAGTCAGTGGTCCCCTTCTTTTTCATCATGAACATGCAAATTCTGGTGGCTTAGTGGTTAGCACAATTGTTTCACACCTCTTTTTGTCTCACATCTATGTGGTTGGGGTTTGATTCCTGTGATTCTCCCTGTTTGTGCAGAGTTTGCATGTTCTCCCCATGCTTCAGAGGTTTCCTCCAGGTACTTTGTTTTCCTCTCCCAGTCCAAAGACATGTGTTGTAGGCTGATTGGCATCTCTAAATTGTTCGTAAGCTGTGAATGGTGCAGGTGGGAATGTGTGTGTGACTGTGCCCTATGATGGTTGGCACACTGTCCAGGGTGTCCTCCACCTTTTCCCCAGAGTCTACTGGGATAATCCCCAGACCCTCTGCAGGAATCCCCATGTAGAAAAATCAGTACAGAAAATGAACGAATGAATAAATGAATGAATAACTAGACTTACTGTTGTACTTTCATTGAATAAACTGGTTTGTTGTTAGACATATTATAAGGCCAAAAGTTTGTAAACACCCATATATGCTTGCTGATTGTCCCATTCCTGATTTAATCCCCCTTGCCTGTTATAATAACCTCCACTCTTCTGGAAAGGCTTTCCATTTTGGAGTGTGGCTGTGGAGATCGTTGCTCATTCAGTCACAAAAGCATTAGAGAGACCAGGTACTGATGAAGCCTAAGGTGCAGTCAGCTTGTTCTCACCATCCAGCTCACCTCTAAATCATATAGCTGTCTAGCCCTAGATGCATACTTGTATCATTTTCCACTACCAAATATGAGCCTTTTCAATATGAGCCAGTTCATTTAATAAACTAACACAGATGGGTAATATCACACGTTTGTAATATCAGTATGTCGGTGTATTATGTTTATATTTGTTTCACAACTCACTGGCCATCAGCTTCATAACTTGAGCCATAAACCAGACCTTGAGGTTTTGGAAGAATCTTGGTAAAAGTTCCTGCTTGTAGCTGATTGTAGCCATTGGTGCTTTAAAAAAATTATAACTAGCAAGTAAACAAGCCCTCTGAAATCTCATTCTAATGGAGTAGTCCAAAGCTTTTGAGCTTTTGAGGAAAAATCTAGCATATAGAAATACAAATATGTTTATAGTATTATCAAGTATTCTGGTTTCTGCTGTTATTATTATTATTATTTTTTTTTTTTTTTATTTATTATTATCTTTCTGTCACATTTCCGAACTTACTAACATTTCAAAATATTCCAATTTCCCCAGTCTTGTTTGCCAGAATCTACTTATGCTGTCTATTATTTGTGGAGAGTACAGTAGAGACACAGTGAAATGTTGTTGGTATTTTTTGGCTCAGGATTCCTTGTTTGAGTTATATTTCAGACCTCTGTGCAATACACTAGAGATACACCACCTAGAGAAGACAGCAGTATAATATTTTTATTCTCAACTAGCTAGAGGTTGTCACACAGAGTTAGTAAATTGTGGATGTCATATTCACTGAAAAGTGTTGAATTCAGTGATTATTTTGTGCACATAATGTCATCTGTTTAATATGTCCTTTCATTTGTTAATGTATCTTTTAAAGTATTGGTCACCATGGGACATGATTATCTTATCTAAAGGTTTATCTAAGCTCTTTATTTCTCCCATGGAGACAAGCAAGGATGAGTCATAGTCATAATCAACCAGTGACTAAGAAACACATTTTTCACAGCTCATATCTTTATTAAACATGTCTCGCTATTCTCATGTTCCTGCCTTCTTCGATCCAGGATCCAATGCCAGAATCAAATTGTAATATATATTTTATAAATAAAGTAATATTTTCACATCGCAAGTCAATATTGATGACCTGCTCCTAGTTACATAAAGCACAGCAGTAGCAGCTTTACTGTTCTACAAAGATTACTGAATAATGAGCCCTGCCTATATCATATGGTCCACTTTTATTACTTTTTTTTTTTAATAATATATTTCTCAGTATTTCCTTGTTTTAGTGAAAATGAACCCTCTAGGTGAAAGCAGCTTGGAGGTAACTATATGAACTTCTTGTTCTATGAGGTTGTGATTGCTGTACGTCTCTCTGTACTCTTTTATCAGTACACTGGAGTTCTATTATTCTGGAGCCGGCAGAATAAGAAATCGACTTAAGAATCTGACATTTTCAATTAATATAAAAGTGCAAGTCTGATATAAAATTTGTCAGGACATTTTTACCTCTGTTGGATTAACCTTTCTTGAGGCATCACAGAGAGCAGAAATAGGTTTGATATCATTTACTTCAAAGGTGTAAACATTTTTGGTGTGTGTGTGTGTGTGTTTTTTTTAATATATTACCCCTAGGAGGCTAGTCAAAACCAGAAATACTACAAATTCTTTAAGTCCTAAGTGTCATGGGCACAACTTCTACTTTTTGTCCTCTGACGCAAAGAGTTAACTCTGATTTCGACTTGTAATAACTATGTCTGTACTTTCTCCCTCTTTCCCTAAGCCTGGCCTTGAACTGTGCTGATGAAAAAAAGAAACTCTGGACATGCATCTTATCACCACACAATAAAAAAAAGTGTTAATGAAATGTTAATGAAAGCCTTAAATGTTTATCTTATTTTTTGTCTTCTAAATTAAAGGGTCTTTACTCTTATCCACAGGGGGTCAGTGTGGCTGCAGATTAATTTCAGCCAATCAGGAGCAGATCATTGGTTTTGGTCTTCAAATGACTAATTTGCATGACTCCTATTTTGCTTGAATAAAAAAAACCTGTGAAAACTCCAGGCCTGTGAGGATAATACTGAAGACCCTTATTATGTCATTGGGATGTGAAGTACTGACAGTGTGCTGTAAAGGATAGTAATGATTTCCCCTTCTCGAAACAGGTCATTGTAAATTATACGTATTATTTTCAACAATTGTGAAATTTTTCACTTAATATACAATTTAAATGGATCAGTGAAATATTAATATATCCTAGGTAAAAGCATTGCTTAGCAAGTGAACCAAAGGTTCTAGTGCAGGGTTGTATGTAGCAGAGTTTATGTTTTAAGATGAAATGTTCATAGATATTATCTTAGTGATAAATAAATGCATGATATAATTTTGCTGGGTGATTGAATCTACTCAGGAGTGAAAGCAGGTCAGCAGCAGAATTAACAAGACTAGAATATACCAGGTTGAGACAAGCTGCAGCATGTAATATGTCCTCTGTGTAGCAAAGCCTCTCACAAATAAAGTGAATTTAGCAAACTTTGAGATGTGAGTCATTCATTTGACCTGAAAGACCTTAAGTAGTTAGTGAGGTAGGGGGTGCAGCAAGAGCTTAATTCTGTTTCCCTTAATCCTAGTCTGCTCTTCTACCTCACACATGCAACTACACACGCACACTTGTCATCCAAGGACCCTGTTTTGGCTTCCAAGCTCATTGCTATGGCAACCTTGCTTTGACTCTGAATATGTAGGAAGGTAAAAGCAAAGCTTTACAGATTCATATGGCTTTTCCCCCCCTGAGATATATGAGGAACTTCCTCATCTGGAAAACTAGAACATAGTACAGGTTTTTAGACAATCAAATCCAGTCCAAATTCAAAAATATCAGTTTGCCTATAGTCACACATTAAAAAAAGAGTTCTCATGAAAACCATTTAGAAATGGACTGTTAAAGAGAAAATGGTATTATTTATAAGCTTTAGATTTGTGTTAGTGAGGAACTTGAGGCTTTTGGCTTTCAGTGTTTCACCTGGAGAAGTATAGATGCTAGAAATGAGAAGCTGGAACCATGAAGCATTGAGGTGGATCTATAGGAGCAACCATGAAATATTTATAGCCTACAGGGAGGGCAGCTACATCTTTTCACATATAATGCAGGCGTTTTGTAATTGAAAATTCAGTGAACGTGTGACAAAACCTCACAAGATGATGTAATTTAGACATATTCAGCAGAGATAAATGCACAGCTCTGTGAAATATAGGCACGTTGTCAGCTAATGTATGTATCATTTGAGGTGAAAGAAATATTCTGTAGTGTTCATTAGTAGGCATAAATTGCTAAATATTCTATAATAAAGACTACATTATTTTTATGTGTTAATAACAAATTTTTTCTTTCACTTACATTTTATATCCTTGGGTATGTCATTAACTGTATTGTTGATGGTCATATGTAACAGTTTACTCCTGATTACAAATCTCTACATGATTAGTCAGAAATGTGGGAACTTAGCAGCAATCAGTAGAATAGTGGGAATATTTGCTTGTATTAGAATAATATTCTCTTAAAGTCTGTGTTTCAAGAGCCCTCAATGAAATTTGTGTGAAGAAAAAAACTATTTCTTGGAATGCTTGCTCGCCTATATGTATTAAATAGATGCACTTTTTTTCTGTAATTTTTTTGCTGCTAGCGATGGTACGATACACATATGGCCAAAAGTATCTGGTCACCTGACTATAACCTATGTGCTTGTTGAACAGCCAATTCCAGATTTAGTCACCCTTTTGGGTTATAAATCTCCTCTCTTCTGGGAAGGCTTTCCACTAGATTTTGGAGTGTGGTTGTGGAGATTAGTGTTTATTCAGCTACAAGAGCATTAGTGAGGTTAGTGCTCACTACAAAAGTTCACACCAAAAGTGTACAGTGGGGTTGAGGCCAGAGATTTGTGCAAGACACTCAAGTTCTTCTACTCTAACCTTGACAAACCATGTCTGGCTTTGTGCACTGGGCATTGTCATGCTGGAATATGTTTGGGCCTCTTAGTTCCAGTGAAGGGAAATCTTAATGCAAGATTACACAAAGACATTCTAGACAATTGTTTGCTTCCAAATTTGTGGCAACAGTTTGGGGAAGAACCACAATGGTCAGATGTCCACATACATATATAGGCACATAGTGTACCCTTCTTTATTTGTTGTATATACACACACACAACTTAATATTTGTCTGTGAAGGTTTCTAGTCATCTAGGTTATTCTGAATACTTGTTGCTACTAAATTAAGATTAGTGGACTCATTATATCATCTTGACCATGATTATTCACTTGTCATCAAATCTGAAGTTTCTCAGAAGTCTCTCAGTCTTTAAGATATGTACAGTTCAACACAAGTACAAAGTTATGTTTACCAAAAGCTTTTGCAGTGCTTTACATGTTACTGTAACTCTTACTTTGGTTCATCTAGCAGCCACAGATATTCTTGCTATGTTGCTCAAGCCAAATACAATATACTCTGATTTAAAACTAACTTTATTAAGGTTTTTCATTTGTGTTGTACAGCCTGAGACACTCACTATAATAGATAATGTGCCAATGTTCATTGCGCTGGACATAACTGGGGCATCTGTGTTGTGGTAACCATGGCAACACACGCTTGTCACCCACAGTGGCTAAGTGTTAAGGGTATTATGTACTCAATGTCTGTGTGACAACCAACACACACACACACACACACACACTAATAAGAAGCAGAAAGATTATACTGTTGTGATCCTGTGTACACTGCATTCATTATTAAATTGATTGGGACATGATTCTAAAATGTGGCATTTGTATTTAGAGTCAGTTGTTTTCACTAAGGACTAAAATGGCATATGAAAAATTTTAAAAAAGAAAAAGGCTCCCAAGTGGTGCATTCGGAAGGTGCTCTCCTGAATCTCCAAAGATCACAAGTTCCAAATCAATTAGCCATGTATGTACTGATATTAACATTGAAGGGGAGACATAAATTAGAGACATTGGATACAATTTTGTGGATAAGATTTGGAACTTTGTTTACTTCTATGTGCTATAAATGAGCTGTAAGGGAAGTAGATTCTTGGTTAGTTTTTCCTTCAAACCTTTACCACATTTTCTTTACAGGTGATTACATAAAATTTTTATAAACACTTATTTTATTGCATCGTCCAACAAACACATTGTGATTTCATGACCCCAATTTAGTATTATGTAGCAACAGAAGGTTGCACAATTAACTCATGGATCTCAATATCAATAGCAAATATAAATCAATGCCATCAGCTCTGACAGAGGCGCATCTGAAGCCAAGAAGTGTAGTCCTTCTTGTTACTAAGTTGTGTGCCTCAAATACCCTAAAACTATATACAGGAGATATATGTACAGGAATGAATCTATTGAAAAATATCTTTTATTTGATCTTATGTGACTATAACCCTTTTTGGTTCCATTTTAAAATGTATTCAGTACATCTGTTGTCTACAATGATAATTTTGTATAAATCTTACAAATATTCAATCACTCATTCTTGACATATTACACGAATAACAGTCTTGGATGGACACACAGATGGAAATACTGTTGAATCCTGAGGGTGGATTCTGTATTGTTAGAACTTTTTTTGTATAGTGGTCAGGAGCTCCACCTGTCATTCTGATGGAGAGATGCAATTTGGGCAGTGGTAGCTCAGTTAAGGCCCTGGGTTACTTTAAAAGAGGAAGAAGAAGAAGAAGAAGAAGAAGAAGAAGAAGAAGAAGAAGAAGAAGAAGAAGAAGATGGAGAAGAATTTTTTTTACTTTAAAAGATCAAGCTGACAATGTTGGTCAAAGCCCTTAACCATATATGCTCCAGGGTTCTGTAGCAAAGCATATGTGAATAAAATCATTTGTTGTGCTGTAATGTATATATGACAAATAAAGGCAAATTTGGATAAAAACAAATATGCTGTGGTTAATGTGATGATTACAGTTTTGCATGCAACAATACCATAGCAATATTCCAAACTTCTATTAGGTTTCTATAGGTTTCAACGCCTGCCATTTTTTTTTTCATTCTATATTTCCCTGCATAAATATTGATTGAAGTCAAGGCTCCTTTTTGCTGGCCAGAGAAAATGGGCCAAAAATCATTTCAATCACTCTATAGGATGTATTTATCAAAGACTACAAGGAAGAGAAGAATACACCAGGCCATGCAAACCACCAAAAAAAAACAACAGAACACAAAGGCCTCATCACAATTAGTTGAACATTACATTAAAGGTTAAGGGCATTAAAGACTAAGGACAAATGAGATAAAGATTTAGTCATACCAGTGTGATAAATTTGTGATATAATGGCTGCTGGTGGAACTGCTTGCAAGATAAATGTTGAAGTGAGCAAAAGCACATTAACTGCTTAAATTCAATCAAATACCTCCTTGTCATTTAACACTTTTGCAATTTCTTCTTACAGCAGGACTATGACCGTAAACATATTATTAAAATAATTGTAATTGTCAAGGCCAAAGTTTAAGTTAAGTGGCCAATCTTTATCTGAATGTAAACCGCAGTAAATACTAATGTCACTTTCTAAATGCAAGCCCCCAAAGACTTCTCATCCTTACAATCGGGACGTTTACACTTGTCAACATCACGTGGCTTCTGTATCTGGATATCTGATCAGAGCTCTCTTTCCTGCACAGTATTTAAATAAATCTGCAGAGGAAAAATAGCTCTGCAAAGTCAAGCTGAAATATTGGGATTTCTTTTAAAAACTATTTTCAGTCATCGGAGATTTTGCAAATCTTTTAAAATGAGAAGAATGAGGAGGTTTGAAATATTACTAAGGTGGATTGCTGGTGTAATGGAAACAGTAAAAATAAAACTATGGGATCGTTGCCAGCAGTGGTGGGAAAAATGCATGTACTTTACAGAGAATTAATGGTTTCAGGTGAGAAAGCAAATTTTTCATTATATTTGTGATTTACTCCTCCCTCAATTGTATTGCAAAAATAGCTCCGAAACAGGACACATTGATCATCCTTACAATCGGCACGTTTACACTTGTCAACATCACGTGGCTTCTGTATCTGGATATCTGATCAGAGCTCTCTTTCCTACACAATAATCAAAATTCTGCAGAGGAAAAATAGCTTTGCAAAGTCAAGCTGAAGTGTTGGGTTTTCTTTTAAAAACTATTTTCTTTCATGGGAGATTTTGCAAATCTTGTAAAATGAGGAGGTTTCAGGATAGCTGGTGTAATGGAAACAGAGAATTAATGGTTCTGCAACTTTTGGGTGAGAAAGCAAACTTTTCATTATATTTGTGATTTACTCCACCCTCGATTGTATTGCGAAACTACTCCAAATAAGGACACGTTGATGTGATAACATTCCGATCACAAACGTGTTTACACTTGTCTTCACTTGTTCAATGCATATGTGGACAACATCCAGATACAGTCACATCCTGATTCAGGGCTACTGTTTTTTTATGCTGCTTGTCAATTATCTTTGGCTGAATCTACAATCTACACTGGCTGAAATAAAACCAACAAAACTGCACTTGGACCCTGTCAAGTTATAACCCTTCTCTGAAAAAGAAACGCAGTTGTAGAGTTCTGCATAGAAACCTCTCATAGAGGAACAAACTGAAGTATTCTTCAGGGTATTCTTGAGGATTCTAGAAAAATTAATCTTTTTGAGAGTGTTCATATAGGTTATCATGCAGTTTGTATAAAGTGTGTAGTTACTATAGTTTCACCCAGCACTTTAATCTTACAATTAATATTTCATGTATTTGAAACCCCTGAATTAAATAAAATTCATTGTCCAATTGCTTATGAGCTTGTGTTTAATGTAATGGTTAAGAAAAAATATATACCCAGTCATATTGCACAAGTCATCATGCCGTGAGGACATCCTTTATCTCTCTCCATTGTATTAAATTGATTCATAAAACCCATGTGATAGAGGCAGTTTGTTCTCACTGAGCTTTGGCTTGTTAGTTATTAAAAGCTTTTTGTCCTCTCTCAGTTCTTTGCTGTTATGATGCTGGCAAAAGACTAGACAATCGTTGTCAAGGAAACCAAGCAGAGCCCATAATGGCAGTCGCCTCAATCGCTTCAAGTCAATTATGCTGTGAATTATGGGAGGCCTTTCCATACCATACTAAGAATAATGGATCATTTTAATGGATCTTTGCTCTAACAGAACCTCAAAACGTTACCACTTTGTGATTATGTCTTGCCATATCACGTACAACAATGACAACAGTATTTCCATCTGTGTGTCCATCCAAGACTGTTATTCGTGTAATATGTCAAGAATGAGTGATTGAATTTGAATTTCTGTTAATAATACAAGCAGTTATTAATATTTACTTATCATTTATACTTATGCACACTCATTGTGTTGAATGAGTGTGTGTACATATACATATACACTATATACTGGTTGTCATAGTCATTATTATCATAGTCGGCAACATCCTGAGCGTTTTCTGCCTTAATGTCTTTGGATTGAGGCCACTGCTTCAGAGCATTTGGTGTTGAATATTTGTGTTGGTGTGACTGGAGAGTGAGGACTGAAGATGAAGAGTGCTAATGTGACACTGATGGAACATGTCTTCTCTGCAGGCTGATGTACCCATCTGTACTGTTCCAATAAAGTAAATGACAGTTCAGCTGATTGACTTACAAAGAAGCCTTAATTAATATTATGAGGGAATGAGGAGAGAAAAAGACACAGAGATTATGCAACCTCTGCTCTTGTATATTGCTGGGTTGTGGGGCATGCTAGTGGATTGCCCACAGGGTAGAGTATTGATTGTGGAAAGAAATGCCCTCATCTGAGGTAATGCACATGAGAGCACCTTTGGAAAGAATTCTATAAAATCACACAAAAACATGTAAAACCTCAGTAGCAGCTGTGCAAACACATCTGTATTCAGTAAATATACTATAGAATTTCACTAAATACACTAGTTTAGTTCTATCTAGAGGCACAAAACTTAATGATGTGTGATAACATAAAAGACTAGAGACTACAAGCAATGTACCTTTCTTGCTACAATAATATTGTTAGAGTAGACAAAGCAGTAAAAACATGATTATCTTTGGAATAGCAGAACTCGAGTATTTCAATGAAACAGCAGTATGAAGCTTTTGGAAGCACCAAATTCAACAAAATTTTCATACAGGCTGTAACTTTTCTATAGCCATGTCTTTTGCATTGGTCAAGGATCACTTAACCAGTGGCACAGCATTCACTGACCTTGGAAACAAAGCAATTTTCCAAATAGCAGCCATGCCAATAAACTCCAGTTATGTGCAGCAGAAAATATTGTTTCAAAAGTGTGCTGATTTAATTATGTGTTCTATTTTTGAGCAAGTCTCTGTCGCAGTTATTCTGTTAAATGTCTTTTGTTGATGTAGTGTGTCTGTGTTTACCCTGTGGTCATGATTTTTTAATACTGCCATTTTTAATACTGCTATTTTAGCTATATGGCTTCTTAATGTCCTAGTGGTATTTCTTTGAAGCCTGCATATCAAAGTTCCTATTCTCATGACTTCTTTATGGTTAACATTATAGTAGCCTTATAGCCGGCATTAAAATGAATAAGAACAGCATCATCTACAAAAACATGAATGTTGCCTCTTGCCTCCCATATACTGGACAAATCTCTTGGCAAATTCTTAATATTCTGTACATACCCAAACCCACCATAAACTCCATGTTGTAAAAAACAAAAATATGAATACTTCACATCCTGTTTGCTTTTGTATTCATATTCATATAGGATGCATTATCATTTCAACCCTAATAATGAATAATTATTTAGTTGCACCCCTACTCTCAACTGAATCCAGAGGGTCCTCTGTGAACATTCCTCAGAAAACCTCCTTCTTCAGCTTGACAGCTTTCCCTTACTGCTGGTGATCACCATGACAGGCACTGGGTTGCCTTTATGATAGAGGATGTGAACACCTCAGCTTCAGCTATTGATATAGCTAGGAGTGTCAGTCCTATAACCACAAAGATTTTGACTGACAAAGGGAAATTCTGAATTGTCTGAGAAATAGCTAATGTCCTTGGCAAGTGCAGATGGTAAGAACAAAACAGAAGAAGAATTTTGGTTATTTGGGCCTTGTTTAAGTGCTGTGATACATACACCAATCAGGCATACCTCCTGCATAATATTGTGTTGGTTCCTCTTTTGCTGCCAAAACAGCCCTGACCCCTCGAGACATGGACTCCACTAGATCCCTGAAGGTGGTATCTGGCACCAAGATGGTAGCAGCAGAATCTTTAAGTCTTGTAATCGTGAGGTGGGGCCCCCATAATACTTACAGGACTTAAAGGACTATTTGGTAGATACTGACCACTGCAGACCAGGAACACCCAGTAGTGTTGGAGATGCTCTAATCCAGTCGTCTAGCCATCACAATGTGGCCCTTCGTCAAACTCGCTCAAATCCTTACACTTGCCCATTTTTCCTGCTTCTAACACATCAACTATGAGGACAAAATATTTGCTGCCTAATATATCCCACCCACTAACAGGTGCCATTTTGAGGAGATAATCAGTGTTATTCACTTCATCTGTCAGTGCTCATAATGTTATGCCTGTTCGGGCTACATGTGGTGCCTTAAGTTGTATAGCAGCTTTAAGGCAACATGAGCAGATGTGCGTAAATGTAATTTTTGTTACACAGAGTCTACCACATTTTAATACATTTTTGTACTACATTTTTGCTCACTGGTGACCAGTTATGTACTCACAGATGTACAAAATATATAGGCCAAAATAGTCTAGATGCTTCAAGTGTTCTTCCCATAAAATGACATGCTTTTAACAAGTAACTTTTTTTTGTAGAATTTCTCCTCTGAATTTTTGATACATCAGTTGAAAAGTTGTCTGAAAGTAACCAGGCAAGCCCAACAAGCCCAAAGCGTCAAAGATCCTTATTGTAATTTTTTCAATACACCTGCATTGACTATGACTTGAACTAAGTGTTTGGAGGTAATTGTTTTGAGACAGAAAACACATGCAAACATGCAAAAGTATAATGATTTTTAAATTGGATATCAGATATTAAAGATCAGATTTAAAACTCTGTATTCATACGTATATTTCAAAAATATTACTCAAAAAATCTTAAGTAGCCAACATTAGATTTAAATAGAGGTGTATGGAGCTTGGAAACTGGTAATACAAAAATAATTTCTATGAGTTTTGTTTATTTATTTTGCCAATATTCCAAAGGGATTTAGTTCAAGTTCAAAATGTAGATGTTTCCAGAGAAGATGATCTCAGCATTTAGTCAATCTCAGCCGTGTGTCTAACTCGCATCACTGAAGTGAAGTGGAATAGTTTGTAAAATGTAATTATTAAAATATTGCATCCGATTGCATCTTGCTTTTTAAAGTTATTAGTTCTTTAGTAAATTTCACAAACATTTTATATTTAGATGTTTCAAAGTATCAATGTTATGTTGACTAATTCTTGCATTCTCATTCTTTCTGTTACTCTCTCATGCACAGTCTATCTTCCTATTCTCGCTTTCTCCTCTGTCTCACACACAAACTCAGTCACACATACACACACACACACACACACAAATCCCTTCACATGGTTGTTGGTGGGGATGGTGTCGATAGTGAAACAAGTTTGGTACGCATCATCAAAGTCCACCCA
Source organism: Hemibagrus wyckioides (assembly GCF_019097595.1). Classification (NCBI taxonomy): domain Eukaryota; kingdom Metazoa; phylum Chordata; class Actinopteri; order Siluriformes; family Bagridae; genus Hemibagrus; species Hemibagrus wyckioides. The sequence continues at coordinate 21,384,537 of NC_080720.1, read as the reverse complement.
CAGTGTTCCTATCCTGCACAGGTGGCCAGTCCCCATCAGACTCACACAACTAGCTGACTCACACATACACAGACACACACAAGCACAGTATATCATCAATTATACAGACTGCAGGGTTATAAATATTTCTGCAACCTATCTAGATTATAACGTCCTTATTGCTCCCATATTCTGATGGTGTGAAGTGATATTGTTTAAAATGAGGTTCACTTACTATCCCCCAAACAGCAGTAACATATAGGTATTATAATTATTAGAGCATGTACAGAGACTCTGTACTTTGTTTTTGTTGCCTTGTTATATTTCATATTGAATCTCTGTAAGGTAATCTACAATAAAATAATACAACATGTGTATGTGTGTCATCATAATGAACATTATCTTATATGTTACTTTGAAAACCGGTCCTATCTGAAAGAACAAATAATGGAGAGAAATATTAATTTGTGAAGGTTTGAAAAGAGCTTATAGCATTTTAACTGATGGATGACTGCATCAAACGTTTTCCCCACTGTGTCCTTAAGACAGAATGCTATGCATTTCCATGATAAATAAATAAATGTTAGGCTACTTATAGATTAGCTACATCACATGATTTCACATGATTCTCTTAATCTTAATAAAGAATTCTGTATTCTATGTGCTTAATATGTTTTAACATAAAAGGCCTAAGACATGGTTCAGCACTTGAGACAAGGGAAGAAACTGTTGCTAGACCTACCAAGTAACCCCAGACCAAAAAAAATCCTTTAAAGCCATCTAACACAACTGTGATGTGTTACAAACCAAAATAAAAGTATATTGAATCTCCTGTGTGGGTTTCTGCACAGGACTGCTCATCTGGCTTAGGTCAGACAGTGGGATTGTCCAACATGGCAGGCAGAAAGAAGATTTCTTAGATTTCAAGGATGCTTTATGTTGCTCACGCTATATGACTATCATTCAAACTGACTTGGTTTCAGAGAGCAAGAACCTTCAAAAAAGAGCTTGTTGCTGGCAACCACTTTCTTGCTAAATAAAATAGCTTCACAACTTGACTCGCTATTGTTTTCTAGTTAACTAGCTTGGTAGAAAACAAATAAATTTTCATATATATTGATTGAAACTCAACTGATTCCCAAAATCTCTCTCTCTCTCTCTCTCGTTCTCTCTCTCATGCTATCTCTCTATTATAGTTTTAGGTCAG